>NW_004949100.1:23539874-23567287 GCF_000317375.1 Microtus ochrogaster | reverse complement strand
TTTCTTCTTCTTCTTCTTCTTCTTCTTCTTCTTCTTCTTCTTCTTCTTCTTCTTCTTCTTCTTCTTCTTCTTCTTCTTCTTCTTCTCTTTTTCTCCTTCTCCTTCTCCTTCTTCTTTTTCCTCATATTGTTTTATCATATCCAAATGCTTCAGTCCCAAAACTCTAAGAAAGATTCTAGTGAGCACAGCACACCAAAACAAGGGTGCTTCTGAGGAGGCAGGGGAATTCCTCAGATAAATGCCGAGGCCTCTGTTTTGTTCTGCTGCTTTCCCAAGGCAAGCTGCCGGGCTCTTTCACTAAAAGTGCAAGGAAGGAGACCTTCATCTTCCAAGACTGTCTTAAATTTTAGGCTCTGTTTGTCAGCTGCTAGGGACCTCACCAAGGCAGTGACCTAAGAAACAGAGTGAGCTGGCAAAGAGACAGCTACCACAGTAGCTCTTTGTCTTTTGGAGTTGGATCAGATCTCTGGTGTACTGTCCACTATGGACACCTGACTTTCTCAAGGACAAAATGAAAGTATACAAAGGTGTTTTAGACTCTGAATGTCTAGTGAAATTGTTACAACATGTATTTTTTTTTTCCAAGAGAATTCCTGGTCTGTATGAACAACTTAATACCTCATCTAGAAAATGCCCAGTCCTCAAATGACCTACACTTTGAATCCCACCCTTATGATTCCTTAACATAGTCCATGGCCTTCCCAAAAGGTATACAAAAAGATACACTGTAATGCTCAAAGGGCTTAGCAGTGTTTGTGTTCAAGATTTACAGTAAAAAGAAACCGGAGTTCTCATTTTCCCATTTGCACTTACAACTTCCCCAAACTGCAGAGCTGAAAGAATTAGCTGCCTCCTGTTCCTCGTCACCCATCTCCTGTGCCTCTTCAGTCTTCTGGCTACGCCACAACTGTTTTCTTGTGTGTTATAGCTCTAAATGAGGCTCAATGCTGTACAGAAGGACGGAAATCTGAGGGAGCCTTAGAATAACATTTCAGGGCTTCACTGAGGCTTGATCTGTTTCTTTTTAGCCTTGTCCTAGAAACAGCAAGGCTGCCACACATTTAAGGTGGGGTGGGGGTGGGGGATAACATCTACATTCCTCTTGTATCTTAGAAATCTAAATTAAAACATCGAGGAAGCAGTTACTAGGTTGTTCTGACAAAGATAACAAGGCTGCGAGGGTTGGATTTAGAAATGAGCATTGCAGGGCTCTCTCTGTTGTATCCAATCTGGAATGTCACACCCAGACATACAAGTAGTTAGGAGGGACTTAAATAGCCAGACCCCATAAAAGACAAAGAAAAAAAGGAGCATTGCACATTACTATGGGCTGAAGAACTCGGTACCATTATTGTAAAATGCTGTACCATTTTGTTTTAATTAAGGAACACAAATAAATCGCAATTAAAAATAGTTCAATAGGTTTGGAATCACTCTATATAGTCATAGTAAAGCTACCACACTGTTTAAATCGTCTGTGGAAAACCATCATTCTGTAATGACTAACAGAGAAAGGGGACTAAGGGCCTCTTTCCCAGTGTCCTGAAAACCACTTAAGAGTTTTAGTCTCTCTAGATTCATTCAATGGTTAGAAGGACAGGGTAGAAGGGACAGGAGGATCTCAGGGTCACAGACAGACGTCCAGCAGATACTAGGAGACCAGGGCCATGGAACCCTTCCCATTGCTACTCGGGAGGCAAGGAAAGCGATAAGAAAGTCTCTGTCCTACTGTCCTTGTGGCTGTGGTCCAACCCCTATCTGTCCATGGGGCCTGGGCTCCACAGTCTGAATGGGGGTGAGAGCCTCCCAGGAGGCTGCCACCCTTGTTCCAGCAGGAGCCCAGCCGATTAGGCTGCACACCATGCTGGCTGGTGGGTATCAGGCAATCCCTTGGCTTTAGAAGATTTGGGGTCCCTCCCAGAAGCCCTCCAACACTAGGCCGAGCCTTCCCACCATCTCCAGAGGCTTCCATTACATCAACGTCATCCTTGTTGTAACAAAGCCTGGAGTGCCGGGCTGTTTTTACAAATTTTTTTGCACTATTCTTTCTGCCTTTATTCAGGCAGCTGCATTCAGTGGGTGAACACATTCCCAGGAAACAGCTCCTTGATAACTCAGGAGCCTTTGAGTCTGCAGGGCACTTCTCTAGTTTGCCTTAACAAAGAACTGAGTGTTGGGATTGCAAATAAAATAAACTGCCTTTGTCTTTAACCCTCTTTTAGTCAGATAATTTCCTATATTTTTACCTCTTTGATTTCTTGTTTTCTGTTTTTTTTTTTTAAAGGTGACTATATGTCCCATTTTCTTCCTTCTATTGGGTCTATAGACACCCCACATGAGATTCTCCTTGTTCACTTTTCTCTCTACCTTCCCATGCTGAGGATTGAAAAATCCCACAGCTTTGTTTTACTACTGTGAATCATAAAAAGCAGCACGTTTGCATTTTGAGCAGAGCAGAGATTAAGGAATTGGCAGCCTTGAAATAGCTCTTTCTCAACTTCCATCCCCATGAGGTTATCCACATAGAGCTGCTGTTAGCACAGGGTCAGTGTGATGAAATGTATTTGTTGAGTCTCTTCGGTGCCAAAGCTTTGGTTAACTATCTGATCTACCTGATAGTGGTACTATTTCAGAAACGTCCAGTCAGGAGAGTAATATCAGTCCTGCGGATTATCAAATAGAACATGATAATGTAAGCCACAGCTAGCAAAACCTTCACATTCTTCCCTCCTCCCCACTCTGCCTTAGAAATCCCGTGCAAGAATGGGGAGGTAATCAAAGTTTACATATTAGGGATTGTTACTTTAGCAATATGCCCCTCTTAGGATGCGACTTTCAAATGCTATTAACGTTACAATATTCCCAATTTAGACCCAAACATCAGGGATCCTTCCAAGAATGAGACTGGAAAAGGGTTATGAATAGCACAGAGAAATAACAAAATATTTTTAAAAAATTTGTTTTTGTTCTATCCCCCTACTTTCAACTTACCTGTTTAGATATAACAGGATAAATTATTATTTGTCTAGATTATTGAACTCATAACACTCCCCAGACTAGATAATATCACACACTAACCTTTTCAGGTAAAAAAATAGCTTACCAAAGAGAGTCTTAAATTAAGGCGACAAGTATGAGAAGCAGATTTAAAAGCTAATGAGGACACTTCTTGACCCTCCAGACAGGAAGAGAAGACAGAGGACAATCAGATAACGGACATTCTGGGTCTAGGGACAGTGGAGGGGTGAATGTAGGAGGGGAGGGACTCGAGAGGCACACGAGGGGCTAGGCCTCTCACTGCGGTTGCCTCTCTGCCTAATTAAGACCTTGTGGTCAAATATAAAATCTTCCGCAAATTCAGAAACTCTGGGACATGATACCCTTCTACAATTTTCCCCCCCAACCTTAAAGAGAAAAGCAACCCTAAAATACCCCACCGAGGTCTCTGGAGTAGGGGCCAAAAAATTGGTTAGCTTTGGTGATGACGCCCACTTTTAAGTGTGATAATGGAGGCAATAAATTCCAAAACTTAGAGTTTTGCTAGTCTGTGATCTCAGGGTAGCTTCCCAGTGGCTGGGCCTGTCTGCCCATTTCTCCCCTGCTGAAAACGGAGGAAAGATCACGATTGCCCCGGGGATAGTTAAAATGAACAGTCCTGGAACATAGAAAAGGCCAGGCAGACCACACAGGCAGTGTGAGTTCTGAATTCTAGGTAATCCTAAGAAGGAAAAAGAATAATAACTCCATTATCCATGGAGCATATTAGTTAGTTAGCCATGGTTGAAAGATTCACCCATTGCCAGTTCAGTTGCTTAGAGGCTCTGAGACCGTATGCTTAGGTTCACACCCTTGCAAGCTGAAACTTGAAACGTCCCAAATGCATGAAGCCAGAATTACACCTCTTATCTCCTTAGCTTTCTTGGGATGCAGCGGTCAGAGAACTTCTTGGAATTTAGCCATTTTGTAACAATGAGTCAATGTTCTAGTAGATGTGCTATTGCACATCTGAAGACAGACTTGAACTAGGTACATGTGTCCACACTGCATGCCGTGTTCCCGGACACAGAAGAAAGGACCCAGGTAAGTGGGCACAACTTTATTTCTCCCGTGACTTGCCCTGAAAGGAAAAGTAATTTATTTGCCCAGGAGCAATGCTTTTCTTGAAGGCTCAGGTTAGTTCGTTTCCTTTTTACCACAACTTGTGACTTATAATTTATACTTTGCAGAAGGATTACTTTGGATTTTAATTTTTTTGTTGAGTTATTCATCAAACAAGAAGTTTCTGAAATTTTCCAGTTGTTCATAGTCAATGGTAGATACATGACACAGAGAAAACAAGTGAGCATCTTACCCTTATAAGGGGCTTGTTCTCCAGTAAGCAAAGGGAAAAGCTGCCTCAGTAGCCACACTGAGAACTTCTTAGTTATACAGAGAGGAGCTTCTCTGAGGGAGGAGTCACGGTGCCAAATCAGCAGCGAGCAGGGGACAGCACATCCCACACCTAATCGGGTAAGTGCTGACTGAATGGTTATCTGGACTGACGGCCATACACTTGAGACCTTGAAGTAGAATAAAAAAGAAAAGATCCTGCCTGTGATAGGGATGTGTCTGTACCCACTCATTTATGGGAAAAGTAATACAAAGAAGGTTATAGGCAGAAAATAGTAGCAGGTGCAAACTTCTTTGCTCCGGAGTAGCTGGAATGTAGAAGCCAAAAGGTTTTGAGATGAACCTGTAATAATTGCAGTTTCTATCTTATACAATACACCACTCATCTGCATCCACACTCGCCAATAGCATGGCAGTCAAGTAAAGTAGCTAAGAAACGAGACTCAAATCCTTGCTTGAGCATTCACTGAGTACATAGAATCGAATGGATTACCTTACATTTGAAAGCCTCATTTACACTGCATATGAACACTTCTATATTGTCTTAGACATGCTGGTGCTTGGTGAAGGCTCAGTCCAGAGCCTGGCACATGGCAAAGTGATCGTCCCTACTGGGTGTGTCAATGGCAATGGATACATCCTAACCCAAGGTATTATCTGGCACCTCACAGGCCTCTGTCCTGTGAAAAAAGAAGCAATTTTTTTTTGGTGGGAGGAGCTAACTAGACTCTACTCTGTATCTTCTCTTTGGATTAGTTTTACATTAGGGAGATACATATTCATTATATCCAACACTCACAAAACAAGAAATAAACCTGTTATCACCAGAACATTCTTGGTATGAGGACATCAGAGAACTTGCTGGAATTTAGTAATTGTGCAATAATGAATTCCTGGATCGATACTCAAAAACTTGAGCTGAAGATACACAGTCTAGTTGTGTGTCCAGACAGGCCTCAGGTAGGTACAAAAGAAAAATTCACTCAGCATAGGTTCCAAGGTATTTCCACTTTTAGTAAAGATAACTGCCCCCACCCCATAGAAAGTGATGGGACAGGAAATATTTGAGAACATTTGAAGCAAAATCTTTTCTATTAATTAATTTTTTATTTATTGTATCTTTCTTGGTGTTGTAAGTGTGGGAAGACTTGTCATCTCCAGCTGACAAGTTATTTTCAATTACTAAAATGTATAAACAAAATACCATTAAAATTTCTAGGAAAAAATGTCTCCTTCCTATGGAGGTGAGTTCCTAGCAAGCCACCAAAGGGGAAAAATAATACATGGCCTGAAAATCACACAAAGTTGGCTTTAGGTTTCAATTCCACAAGTCACTAGATGTCCATCTGACGGCAAACTATCTAAGGAACCAAGAGTTCTTCCTTATAGTTCTGAGAAAAGCATCCATTTGATAGACGAGAGAATTTGAGGATAGTTACAACCCTCTAAATCCAAGTCCTAACTTCACTGCCAGCCCATGGGCACCAGACAAGCCACAAAGCTCTCTGCACTTCCTTTCTTTATCCAATCAGAAGGAGCCATGCCCAAAATGGTTTGTTGTTGTTTGTTACCATTGTTACAGTGAATTTCCAGTGCCTGGAAGGAAAGCATATGACAGGCACACCCAAAAATCAAAGGTTGTGAAAGAAGTTAATAAAACAAGGATTATAAGAGGTATTTGAGTGCTGAAAACAGGGATATTGTGCAAATAAGAAGTCAGGCTAAATCAAGGACCATCCTAAGTCCGAATATGTCTATCCAAACTCAAAACCTCTTCAGATTTCTAGGAAACAGAGTGTGGGGATTCCTGGCTGTTGAAAAGTGAGAGGATGGGTAAAGGGTCATTGCTGTGTAGTGAAAACATAAAGCTGAATCCTATAAATACCCAAATTAGCATGTACTGACGAGGGAGGGGGACTTAGAACAGACCACCATCCACATAGCTGTTTTCTCACAGCCACATAGGGCAGGGCCTTAAGATACAACAATGAATGACAGATAGTCTTCATGCAGTTGAGAGGTAAGACCAGGTGTTCCCTTTACACTGAGAGCAGTTGTTCCCTAGGATTCAAGTTTGTAAGTCAGAACTTTTACTGTCATCACTACATCCATAATAGTCATGAAGATCACCATTGTTTTTCTCTTAAGGACAATCTATGCAGATCAATGTAAAATATATTTAGCATCTGTATAATATGAGTTTAATGTTTATATGAGTTCAATATCAGTGCAATAAGTGTTTTAGTGACAGTGTAGAAAATACATTCACACAGTTCTGTGTAGTCTTATAAGAACTGCTTTTATGTGGTTTTAACAACAAAACAGTATAAAACATGATCACGAAATCTAACCCCTATTATTATAGGAGTTTGGCCATTTGGTCTAATGACCAATGGAATGGAGTGGGTCAGCTCAATGGGCGTGGTTTTCTCTGAGGATATGGTGACCCCTTAAGAAAGGAGAGAGGAGCTGGGCGGTAGTGGCGCACGACTTTAATCCCAGCACTCAGAGAGGCAAAGGCAGGTGGATCTCTGTGAGTTCGAGGCCAGCCTGGTCTACAAGAGCTAGTTCCAGGACAGGCTCCAAAGGTACAGAGAAACCCTGTCTCAAAAAACAAAGAAACAAAAAAACAAAGAAAAAGAAAGGGAGAGGAGCACTGCATGCCTGCTTCTACATGGGAGGCTTTCTGATGCCACAGCTTGGTGACCTGGTCTAGAGCTTTCCCCATCTTTCCATGGTGGATGAAGAGGCAGCGGCACCACTTGATTCTGTATTTGTGAGTGTGTTATTTTGTGTTGTCCGTTAATAAACAAGTCCTTATAAAAGACTTCAGTAGACTACCCCTATACTACTTGTCCACTTCATTTCCTGCTATTATGTATTTGATCAGCGCTATGTTAATCCAAAGCTTCTAGTCTTGTGATGTCGCCAAGAGTACACTATGCAAGTGCTCTGTCTTGTGGGGCAGACTGTCAGAACGGAAGTCACTGATTGCATGATATATGTTTGTAATCTTGATAACTGTTGACAACTGTCCTTTGAAAGTGGTTATTCTACTTTTCTGCTGGGAATCTATCTAAACTGGTAAGAGTGCTGCGGTTGTATGAATGAAAATGCCTCCCATAGGCTCATGTATTTGAACACCTGATCCCTGGTTGGTAGCACTGCTTGGAGGGGGGCAGTCTAGGAGGTGTGGTCTAGCTGGAGCAAGTATGTCACTAGGGGCAGACTTTAAAGTTTCAAAGGCTAATGTCATGCCTGGTTAGCGCTCTCTCTCTCTCTCTCTCTCTCTCTCTCTCTCTCTCTCTCTCTCTCTCTCTCACACACACACACACACCGTTGTGCTTGTGGGTCAAGATGTGAAATCTCAGCATGGCATCCTGCTCTAGCTGCCAAGGCTGCCTACTGCCTCTGTCACTATAACCCTCTGGAAATCCAAGCCTAAAGAAATTCTTCCTCAGGGCTTTTGAGTAAATTCTGTGATCTTCTAACAAAACCAAATGTGTCTATAGCGTTATAACTTCTAAACAAATGAGATAAATAAATTATCAAATAAGAGCACAAGTGTATATACACAATGATTTTAGGGAATAAGTACTTAAAATAATGCCTGTGCAGAAGTGGGAAGATGAAACTGGATGCAGCAATACAGAATAATAGAACTGCATATTAAAGAAAGCCAGATAAGCACATGATGTTCAATGAAAAGAGCTAGTAGCCAAATGACACACATAACACTGATGAGGTATTGATGGATTTTAAAAATTCTAAAGCACTATATTATGTGGTTATAACTAAACTACAACTAGAAAGATATATGTTTACAGAATATAAGTTAATGACCATAGCCAAGAGGAGTACCCAGATGCTATGGCTGGAATTTAAGTGTCTTTTAAAGGCTTGTTTAAAGTCTTTGTGCTCAGGACAGTAGTATTGAGAGAGGACTTTTAAAGGTGGGGCATGCTCTTGAAGAGTATTGTGGAACTCTAGACCCTATTCATTCTTGTATCCTGGCTGTGAAAGTTGTTTTACCCCACCCATGCATGCTTATGTCATGATGTGTTTGTTGTCTCGACATAGGCTCAAAGCAATGGAGCCAAAATCACGGACCATAAAACTGACCAAAATAAGTCCTTTTCCTTCATAAGTTGATTACATCAGGTAATTTGTTATAGCAATAGAAAGCTAGCTAACACATCAGCTCTGCCTGATGTAGGCATCAGTTCTCTCTGTACAAAACGAGGGCCTGTCTCCTTGTCCATACCTGAAAACCAGCATACTAAATTCCCTATTTCTGAGGTAGTGCTGGGAAGCATTTGAAAGAAACGTCTATCTTTTCTTTCGTCTGAGAGCTCCCCTCTCCCACTGTCTCTTGAGAGTTTGCAACCAAGGGAACAAGGAGTGACATTTTTGTTTAGTCTTGTTTTATTTCATTTTGTTTTTCCTGTTTCTGATCCAGGGGATTTGGGCAAACTTGGGTTTCTCTCCTCTGAAAAACCACAAGGAACAGCAAAATAAGTCTGGATCAGAGCATCTCATTCTGGCTCCTCCTGCTCTTTCCTCTGTAGAGCCAGGCTGTCTCTAAGACTGCGGGAAGGTATGGCTATGCCCAGGCCTCTTCCCTACTTTGAGCCAAACAGTAACTAGCTGCAGCTGCTGGAGCCCTTGGGAGAGGGCAAGGCTGCAGATGCTTAGAACTTGCAGCTGCACAGTGGGGTAAGAGGGCCCCCACCCAGCCAGAAACCTGGCCAGGACAGAGGTCGATTTAGCACTGAATGATTTCCTAGCTGCAAAGTGCCCTGCCTGGCTGCCAGAGATGAGTGGCAAGACAAGCAGCATTGGAAGGAATTCAGGACAAGATGATGTGTCCTCATGGAATGTCAGCACCTGCCTACAACCTGGTTCCTCTTCTAGAGAGCGTTGTCCTATGCGAACCTCTTAGATTCAGGATTACTTGCTCAGCACAGGTGTTGATAAAGGAGTTAACACTTGAGACTGCAGTGGGAAGCTTCACTTGCTATAGATATAACACCCCTGCTCAACTTCTTCCTAACCATGTTCTTGCTGCAGTAGCCAACCTTCTGAAGGGTGGGGTCTTGCCTTCTCAGCCTAGCAGAGTGATTTACAGTGTGTAAGGGAAGCAGTTTTTGGAATGGACCAGCATCAAATGAGTCTATTCTAAGTAGATGTTCTTAAATGTAGAGTTAAAGGTTAGCTGGAGGTGATAGATACTTTATCATCATTGAAAGAGAACTAGACTTTTATGCCTTTATTGCCAATGGAAAGTCAAGCATTTTAGGTGCAGAAGGACAAAGGACAGTGGACAACTCCTTTGCTCTGAGTTGAAGTATTTCCTTCTGTTGGATAGAAGAAGATTCTTGAGGCTCAGATGATTCACATGAATCTCAGAAGACACGACATGTGAGCCCCTCCCTGCGATTACAAAAGCAGTGATGATGGCTGAGAGGGTAGAGCCTCTCCAGTGAGTCTGTTCACAGATGGTGGAAGGAGCTCCAAGGATGCAGCTTTCATGAGCATTCACCTATGTCTCAGTGGGTATTTAATGTTGGGACATCTTATAACGCTCCTAAAATAATCCCTGTAAACTCTTCAGTTCACAGAGTTAGACTCTGACTCTGGTTGTGTGTGTGTGTGTGTGTGTGTGTGTGTGTGTGTGATGTGGGATTCCCCTCTGTATGCTGTGAATGTGTTTTGTTACCTGCTTTAGCTTATGGCAGGGCAGAATAGAGCAAGGTGGGAATTCTAAGCAGAGATAGAGGAGAAAAGTAGGTGGAGTCAAGGAGACACCATGTAGCCACTGAAGGAGAAAGATGCCCCAGAACTTCACAGTAAACCACGAACCTCGTGGTAGAATACCAAACAATAGGAATGAGTTAATTTAAGATGTAAGAGTAGGTTCATAAGAAGCCTAAGATATTCGCCAAGCAATGTTATAATTAATATGGTTTCTGTGTGATTATTTAGGTTCTGGGAGGTTGGGAAATGAACAAGCAGTCTCTGCCTACAAAATGGCCTCCCAAACATTCAGCAAAATACATCCATATAAAGCCTTTAAAAAAAAAAAGGACTTCTAGACCCACAAAAATGGGAGCCAAAGGTAGCTTCTTGGTAACATGTTGTTGTTGTTGTTTCAGATGGACTCTGTGTGCTGGCAGTGAGCAGAGGCAGGGCTCCTCTAAGAGAAGGCTTCCTGACTCAGCAGTAGCAGCAAAACCTGTGTGGCTCCTTTAAAAAGGCTTCCTGGTTTTGTGCTAGTTTCACACACAGCTTTGGCTCTTTCAGGAGGCCAAGTGTTTAAATGGGGTTTGTGAGTGGCATGTTACTAGTTGCATCCCTGGAAGTAGAGCATTGTACATGACTCACAGAGTCAGTGAACATGTGTCCACCATGCTGGACTGGGAGGAACAAGCAGGCAGGGCCATAGAGGTGGTCCTAGCCATGCCCATTTAGCATTAAAAAGAAGGGGGGGCTCCAGGTCAGAAAATTATTATAGACATGCAATAAAGACAGATTCAGACAGAAATAAACCTCTGAATGGGTCACAATGTTGGGTAAATGTATGTAAGCTTGGGATAGAAAAGAAAAAGAATATAGACAATTATAAAAAGAAATATGTTTAAAAAATAAAACAAAGTCTTTGAAGAGACAGTAAAGGTAATATAAAAAAGTACAAAAAGTCATAGATGAAAGTAGAGAAAAATAAGCCACATAAAGATGAAAAATACAAAGAGAGTATGGATTATGTATATTATTGTATTTTTTGAATTTTTTAACTGTGAAAGAGCTAAGTACAGAGAAATATTTGATTCTGGGGCCTGCTACACTAAACCAATGTGTATATTTTAAAGGTATCTTGACCTCAACATTTGGGTCTATGGATATGTTGCTTTGGAAAAGAGATATAAATATTGTAGCTGTAACTCTTGCTTGATACCTATTTTGTTATATGTAATTTTATTATGTTAATGTTAAAAATCTTCCTTTTTATTTAGACAGAAAAAGAGAGGTGATGTGGGATTGCCTTCTGTATGCTCTGAATGTGTTTTGTTACCTTTGATTAATGAATAAAGCTGTTTTGGTCTATGGCAGGGCAGAACAGTGCAAGGCAGGAATTCCAAGCAGAGATAGAGAAGAAAAGTAGGAAGAGTCGAGGAGATACTATGTAGCCACCAAAGGAGAAAGACACCCCAGAACTTTACCAGTAAACTGTAAGCCTCATGGTAAGATACAAAATAATAGGAATGGGTTAATTTCTGCATGTACTGGCTTTTTGGGAACCTATTCTATTTGGTTGCATACCTTCCTAAGCCTGGATGGAAGGGGGAGGGCCTTGGACTTCCCATAGAACAGGGTACCCTGCCCTCTCTCAGGACTGGAGGGAGAGGGAGAAAGGGTGAGGGGAAGAGTAGGAAGGAAGTGGGAGGAGGGGGAGAAGTGGAAATTTTGAATGGTATTATTTATAAAGTAATAAAAATTATTAGAAAAAAAGATATAAGAAATAGTTCATAAGAAATCAATGCTATGGGCCAAGCAGTGTTGTAATTAATATAGTTTCTGTGTTATTATCCAGGTCTGGGCAGCCGGGACACAAATGAGTGGCCTCCAACTGTGTGTGTGTGTGTGTGTGTGTGTGTGTGTGTGTGTGTGTGTGGTCAATTGTTTGTGTCCTATCTGAGCTGAATAGATTTTTGTTTACATGTCCTCGGGAGAAGTAGCATACGGCATCACTACAGTCAACAAGAATGTGCTCAGTATCAGTAATCTTCAGGAAATAGCAAATCAGACCCACACTGCCCTATAAGCTCATACCTACAATAATAATCATCATCAAAAATAAAAACTGACAAGTGTTGGGGAAAATGAGGAGGAAGCAGAACCATTATATCCTGTTAGTGGGGAAGAAAGCTGAAACATCCAATGTGGAAAACAGTATGACATAGTATGACGTAAGAGTACAGTATAATCCAGCCATCCCACTTTGGGACATTTATCATAAGTATTGAGATTGGGATTTCAGAGAGATGTCAGCTTTATTCACTTCGTTGCAGTTTTATTAACAAAATCCAAGATATATTAACAATTTCAATACCCATTAATGGACCAATAGTTGAAGGGAAATGTGGCACACAGTGGAGTATACTCTGCTCTTAAAAAGGAAAATTCTGCCACATGAAAGATGGATAAATCAGGAAGACATTATACTAAATAAAATAAGCCGGGTGCAGAATGGCAAAAGCTATATAGCAGTACCCACAGGAAACATCTAAAACAAGCAAATTCATAGAAGTAGGCAGGATGGTAGTTGCTGCAGAGTTGAAGGAGGGGGAAATGGAGAGTTGCTATTCAAAGCATCAAATTTCAGCTTCAGAAGATGAATGGACCCTGGAGAGCTGCTATCTTACCTCATGCCCATGGTAACAATACTGTTGGGATTCTAACCATGTGATAGCTACCGCATCAAATCAAAGATGAATTAATTAACTGATTCAAGAAGTACTGATAGAGCATTAATATGTTCAATGCACTATGTAAATAGAGCAGAACTGGGTGTCTGAAAAGGCAACATGAGCAGAGATTTAGTGGAGTAACCGGGGAGGCTACCAATGTACTGAGGGGGCCTCACTCCAGGCAAAAGGACAAATACCCATGAAGAGCCTATAGTGGCGATGCACTGGATTTGTGTGGGAAGACTTAATGAGAAGTTCACAGATATGAAGAGAAAGGCAGAGTTCCATAGGGCTGAAGAAGCTGTCAGCCTCAAATCTGTCATCACAAAGTATTACTCTCCTATTCCAAGAAAAACGAGGATCTTATGAGTATGAGAGCAGGACAAAGTATTATCTGGTATATATTTTAAATATAATGTATGGAGGTGACAGTCATCTATGAACTAATTTATCTATTAAATGCATAAGCTAAGTCATTTTATTTATTCCCTAGACTCTTCCTATATGCATAACTATCAGTTAGATAAAAAAAAAATGTGCTGATCAAGTAATTTCTATGACTCTACTTCCTTATCTATCAAATGGATTCCCCTTGCAGTCTCTTCCAGCTGTCACATGTTTTGTCTGTGAGAAAGCTGAGACTTGCTCTGTGACCATCTTGCATCTTGCATCTGTACCCAAAGGCTATTTCTTGGAGTATTGTCACACCAACAAAAAAAAAAATGTGGAAAGCTGCTTCTTGTTCAATAGAACATACATGCTACAAAATGCACCATGCGCTGAAGTTGCCTTTTGTGACAGATAATCCTGTTTGTCAGCTTGACACACTTGAGAAGATGAGAGCTCATGCGAGGAATTCCCTCCCTCAGGTGGGTTTGTGGGCTTGTCTAGGGCAGCATTTTATTCATTGCTAATTGACACAGGAAGACATAGCTTATTGTGTGCAATGCCATTCCTGGGTGAGTGTGCCTGGGCTGTATAAGAAACGTATATGGACAAGCCAGAGTAAGTAAGCCAGTAAGCTGCATTCCTACAACGATAATCTTATGTAGCTCCTGCTCCCAGATGGCTGCCTTGAGGTCATGCTCGAACTTCCCTCAGTGATGGACTGTAGTCTGCAAACCCAAGTGGCTTTAATCATGGTGTTTGTCACAGCACCCAAAATCCAAACAAGGACGCTTGTGAATACTATATTTTGAACATGAATGCATTTAATATTGTAGCAGAATTCTGTGACCTGGGAAGGTGGGAATAGAGTAGTTTTCAGGAAAATGGGGATTGCACATTTTTAAGTGAAGATAAATATTTTAGGGTCCAAACAGTCTTAGTTAATTTGGGCAATGTGCATACTCTCAGCTGTCGACTTGTAGACCATCCCTGTGGTATGGAAGGGTTTAAACTATTTGCTTGACCCCAATGTGATTTCAATAGTACTATTTTGTTAGCAAAGATATTTTTAAAGGAAGGAGATAGAGAAACAGGAGGAGGAGAGGAAGAGGAGGATGAGAATGAGTCATTGGAACGGGGACTAAATAGCCATATACTGTTTACAGAAACAGTGGCTTGGCTTCAACAATTGGTAGCTCCTTTGTGTGGCTTAACCACACTTCTTTGTCTAGGTTCTCAATTCCTCTTTTGAAATGAGGCAGCGACCTGACTTTATTATTATTTTGAGGGATATGTATTATTGTGTCAGTTGTGCCTTTGAACTGTGTTTTTTGCATAGTAAATAAATACTTTATGTGGCAGGAGAAACAAGGTAGAGAAAGAGATATCGAGATTAGCACATGAAAGTTGTCTGAGGAAAATTGTAAATCCTTCAGCCTTCGGCTACACATGTGTCAAAGAAGTTTCAGGATCCTCTAGAGAAGACACGCTCTAGGCAAATGAATAAATGACCCGTTAAGGATCAGAAGTCATGTGTTGGGGTCTCTTCCTGCTTATTAGCTCATTGCCACCTCCAGGAGCACTTTCTGAATAAATTGCCTCTATTCTTGTCACTTTCTATGTGTCCTTGATCCAATTCAGTGATTCAGGACATGGGACACACTTCAGTGATCCAGGACTTAGTACGTGTGCTCCACATTATAGTCTGCACCTATACCATTTAGATGTAAGACATTGTATATCACTAGGAATAAAAAAATGAAGCTTTCACAATCCCAGCACCTACCACCACACTACAGCTCACACACTGCCAGCTCTAGTCCCTTAACTCAGTCATAAGTAACATTATCTTGGCACTTTAGTGGGCACCATTCCACTCAGCTTCCCAAGCTTGTGAGTCCATCACGCTATCACGTAAGAGTCTTGCAGTGGCATTTTTTTAGTTGAAGGAATTGCTCATGGTTTTCTGACACAGACACCTGTTTGGTAAAGCATTCTGCTTAACCATCTATTTCTCTTGGTAACAATCACTATAGCAAGCTCTCGAAATTGGCATGCATACCAGAAGGACACATATTCTTTGCATGGAGGGGATTTTCATAGAAAGAGGTGTGCTTGCTGTCTGTTTCACTCTGTGTGCATTTTAGATGACACTAATGACAATGTACGGAGTGCCAAGCATACTGATTTACAATGCAGTGTCTCAAAAGTATTTCCAAGTTCCAAGTCTTCAGATCAGGACATACTCTTTCCATGGTCTTGAGTTCCCCAGAGAAGATGAAAAGGATCAAAAGAAGAAGCAAACTAATTAATTTGAATAGAATATTGGCAAGTATCAAGCAATCCTTTTCTCTACAAGTTTGGACTTGTCAAAGACACAGCATTCTCACAATGGTTGCAAGACTCTGTACCTACCTCTTTGTTAGGATAGTGTCTTACCTTGGGTTTTTGTTGCTGGGATGAAACACCATGACCAAAAGCAACTTGGTGAAGAAATGGTTTATTTCACTCACTATTTCATGTAACAGTTTATCATGCAAATCAGTGAGGGCAGGTACTCATACAAGGCAGAAACCTGGGGGCAAGATTTGATGGGGAGTCCATGAAGGGGTGCTGCTTACTGGATGACTTCCCATGGCTTGCTCAGTCTGCTTTCTCATAGAACCCAGGATCACCATCCCAGGAATGGTACCACTCACAATAGGTGGGGCACTCACACATTAATCTCTAATGAAATACGCTACTGGCTTGCCTACAGCTCCATATTATGGAGATATTTTCTCTATTGGGACTCCCTCCTCTGATGACTATAGCTTGTGTCAAGTCGACATAAAACAAGCGAGGACAATAGTCTTACTATTGGGACCATATGTCCAATGACCTTTGATCACCATTTATCCTGTATTCATTAATCTAGTGAGCACTGACTAGGATTCTCAGGACTATTATATCTTGTTGATATAATTTTTTTTTATATTTAGGAGTACACAAATACTTTCTTATGTGAAGCTAGATAAATAACATTTATGATGTAGCATACTTACCCCATATCTGAGACTGTGTGTTTATGTACATTAATTATCACAGTTTTTCCCTGTATTTTCTCTAGCATGTTCTCAGATTGGGAGTGGTTTGGCCAACATCTTGCTACTCTTCGGCGGTTTAAGGAACTTTGTTATTTGTGAGAGTTCGCATGTAAGGCTGGTCATGTTGATTTTGTAAGTATTGTAAAGAGTTCATAACGAAGAGTGTGGTGGCTTGAAAGAAAATGGTCCCCAAAGAGAACGGCATTATTAGGAGATGTGACCTTGTTGGAGGAAATGTGGTCTTTTTGGAGGAAGTGTTTCCTGTGGGGCAGTCTTCGGGGTCTTTTTCTTGAGATTCACTCAGTGTGTCAGTCAGTTGACTGCCTGTTGCCTGTAAGACAAAGCACTCTCGGCTCGAACACCCACGTTTGCCTGAACACTGCCATGTTCCTCATCAAGATCATAATGGACTGAACCTTTGAAACTGTAAACGAGCTACCCTCAATTAAATATTTTCTTTGTAAGAATTGCCATGGTCACGGTGTCTCTTCACAGCAATGGAAAACCCTAAGACAAAGAGATAATACCGTTCTCTGACACATAATCACTGAGCCATTCAAAGTTTCTTTGTTATGTTGGCAGACTTTTTCTAAATAGTCCCAAGTTGTTGCAAGAACATCGAAAGACATCTCCAGGTATCGAAAATAAAAACGATCTGGAACGTTTGCTATATTTTCTTTTCATATTATTTTTATACCTCTACGTATTTCATGGTGTAGGCTAAAGTTCTCTGCAGGCAGGCCATCTTTGGGTGACTGACCTTTCTTAACCCTTTCCTCGTCCACACAGCTGCAATAGCTTTCCATAGGATCTCGAGAGAGCAGTTTATCAGCCATTCAAGCAGCAAAGGTCATTTCGAATTTGGTTTGAAATGAGCATGTGCATTCAGGGCTAAGATTCACTCGGGCCTTGTGCGATCAAACTTTGCACTTTATTGAGTTAATCGATGAATTAATCATAACAGACCAGCAGAGGCAACAAAGATTTGCGTGCATGCCAGAAAGGGCTCTGCTGATCCCAGAGAAAATGAAGTCCATGTTGCAGGACATGCAAAGCCATCACAAAGAAAATTCACAATTGTGTTTCCAGCTTAATTGCTCGTGGTTGAAAGGAAAACAATAGAAACAAGGTTTTGTTTACATAGAGCATGAAACTTTGTCCTGGGAACTTTTGTTCTCCTCATAATTTCCAGCAATGTGAACATTGAGTGCTGACTGACTGTGTGGAATTTTAAAGAAAGAGCAAAGAAAAAGCCAATGTACAAGTTAAGAAATGTTCCCAATGTCAGAGGTTGGTAAAGATTTCCTCTTTGTAATACAAAAGAAACAAAGCTGTAAGGGCACAGGTGAAGAAATTCAGGAACTGCTAGCCTTGTGAGCGTTGCTTATTTGAAGTTTATCCATATTCACCCCTCCAGGTAGGCCAGAAAAACAGCTTCTCATTCAGCTATGAGGGAACACTATACTGCAGGACAAAAGAGTCTATTGGGGAACCCCTAGTACACACGGCTGAAGGGTGCCATTAGTTTCGGAAAAGGATGTTACTGATCAACTGGATTTAACCTCTGTCCACACAACTATGTCAATAGCATCACATGAACATGCAGCTGTTACTACACAAATACAGAATCCGAGCTGTGCTTCAGAAGGAAAAAGTCAGCCGGTGACGAGTCAGACATGCCCCAAGTGAAACCCGTGACTGTCTCTTCTCCTTTTCTTCTTCCAGGATTGACCAATTTTCTTTCTAGCATACCCTTCGGAGTGGGGACGTGAAGCTTTCCACTTTCTGAAGAAAACTGTTAGCTTCTGAGAATACTGTGTGTCCTTTCTTTCTCTTAAGGTTTCCTAAGAAACCATCATTATCCTCCCTTTGCCCAGCAACCCTCCCTTCTCCTTTAACCCCTGATGTACTTGACTTTTCCACTAGTAGCTGCACACATTTCTGCCCTCCCAGTGACTCAAAGCAACACACACTAACCACTGTAACACGAAGTATGCCCTCCCTGCTGTTGCCAGTGAATCATGGACTGATGGCTTCATTTTCCTGTGCCCTGTGCACTCCAGTTTCCCATTCCAGTTTCAGAAAAAGGGTTTCAAAGGAAAGCTAAGAACAGGGGATTTAGAAAAAGAAGTAAAATAGACTATTAGGATCAGAAAGAAGTAAGTTAATTTTTTTCATTAAAACAAGAGAGATGCAAAGAAATAAAAACAACAACAAAAAGGAGCCTAGCAACAATGACCTCAGATGTGTGCTGAGGGTTAAGTTCTGTCTGTGAGAACTTGCCTTGTCTTTGGCGAGCCTGGGACACATCAGGTATTCAGAAACTATTTGTTCCCCTCCTCCTATTTAATACCAATCCCTGACTTTGGAAGGAAGATTTTGTTAGCTGATGTTTCTTACAGCATTTCCCCTTCCTCTACCTCCTGTGTCCTCACACCACACAACCACATCCTGATTTTCTCTTCCTATTCTGTGTACAATGTCAGCTCCTTGCAGCCCTCAAGCAACCACTTACTCGGTGTTGTGCCTATATCTTCTGTGCACAAAATGAAACCCAATGATCCAATGTAAGTGGTTCTGGCTCAGCAGAAAGCACTAAAGGCCCCCAGGCCTAGCTGGAGGTTCACACCCAGTAACCTTCCCACTGCATCTTCCCTTATGTGCTAGGAACAGACGTTTCCAGAAAGAGGAACTTTAGCCTATTCTGCTCACAATGTAGAGCCCTTAGGCCAGACCCATCTCTAACACTTTAAAGATGTATCACAGTTATGCCCCTACCACCCTGTGAGGCAGGTACTCCATATCCACAACTAAGGTGGTGAGGTAGAAAAAGAAACTGAGGCAGTAGACAATGTGCTCAAAGATATGTGGTGAGACTAGAACTCCAGCAGTCTGTCTTGACCACATCTTATGAGCATTTTAAAGAGGGCGGCAGTAGCTGAACTGAAATGGATCCTGAGGAATCTGAAGAAAATTTCTACCCTGGGGAAAAGAAGGTTGTGTGGTCAGCCATAGGCCTCCCTCAGCTGAGCAGAGAAGCACACTACACTTGATATTTGGTATTTGCCTTGAGGCTGATGCAGGCTTCTGCTTCTCCAGTTCCTCACAGTGCAAAGCCAGGACTGAGAAGGAGATATTTAAAAGGAAATGAATTTGTGGTTATACAGAGTCACAATGCCATAAATGTCTGGTGGGCATAGTGGAGTGTGTGTGTGTGTGTGTGTGTGTGTGTGTGTTTGTGTGTGTGTGAGAGAGAGACAGAGAGACACAGAGAGAGAGAGATACAGAGAGACACAGAGAGATTCTTGGGAATATATAACTTAATTTAATTTTAGAAGTATAGAAGCACTCTTATAAGTGTCTTTTTGTTTTCTTTCTGGAAAAGAGTTACACAAATATAAATTATTTTTTGAGGTAAGGATGTATTACTTAGGAAAATAAGAATTTCTGTCTTATTTATAATATTTAAACTGTACAAGACAATTGCTCATGAACTTTACATAACTAAATTTGAAAAGAAAACAGGAAAGTCAGCAAGCAAGAGTAGTGTTAGCCCCTCAGCACTGACTGGTAGGAACTTAAGGCATAGCCTACTGTCCATTCTGCCTGGACATAAATTCATAGGCACTGCCCCCTTTTCCTCCCCACTACTGTTTGAAATCAAACAAAGTGACCATATAAAACAAAACATCCTACTTAGTACAAACTAAAAATGCCTTTGAAATTGAAAAGGGCCAGTATTAGTAATCATAGCAGAATGTCACACACCACTGGGGACAAACCCAAGAACACAGTCACTTCCTGGGCCTTACTTCCAAAGGGGCTTGAAACTTCTGAGATGACTGGGATCAGAAATAAGTAAGCAGACGAAGAGAACTGACTAGCTTCTGCTCTGGGAGGTGATGTATGCTGTGAATATGTTTTATTGCCACTGGTTAATAGCAAAGCTACTTTTGGCCAACAGTTTAACACAGTAAATCCAGACTGAAAGAGATATAGAGAAAGAGTAGGCAGAGTCAGGGAGATGCCATATAGCCAAAGGAGGAGACAGATGCACCAGAACTTTTGCTGGTAAGCCACAGCCAGGTGATGATACACAGATTAATAGAGATGGGTTGATTTAGAATGTTAATACTAGCTGGAAATACGTTTAAGCTATTGGCCAAACAGTATTGCAATCAATACATATTGCAAATAAATACATATTTCTGTGTGATTATTTCGGGAGTCTGGGCAGCCAGGAAATGAACAAGCAGCGGCCCAAATACAGGCTTCTTTAGAAATGAGCAGTGGTGGAGAACTAGAAGAGTTCATTATAATATAATAACCCTTGTTCCTATATTCCTAGCAGCTGGTTATATTTATGTTCTCAGTGGATCATATTAAGCATGGGGATGTGAGGGAAAGATATTGAGAAAACAAGATTATATACTCAGGATGGCAAGTTCTAGAACTCCTCCTCACTCAGAAACAGCTCATAGAGCCTTCTAGGGGCCCCAGAATTTTCCACTAGAGATTCTTGACCCAGGACATTGATAGACAAGGGAATGTCTCTGAAAACCACAATACAGCAATTTGTCACCAACAGAGGTTTTCTCAAGCATTCTTCAGTCTAACATTGTCATATTTCTGCAATCTGAAAATGACGCAGGCCAGTGTCCTTCGTCAAAAGGAGCTGTGAAAACATGGTTCCTTGCAGAGAGACGGTGGTCACATGGAGAGGTCAGAGAAGAGGGGGGAAAAGTAGGCTAGGCTCCACCAGCAAATTGTCCCAGACATGTGGAGATAAGATTTGAAACAGCCAAAGGGACAAATTGCATTTTATATGTGCAACTATTTATCAAAGGAAAACAGAAACAACAAGGAAGAATGCAATTTTAAAATACATTACAGAGGTCCTGAGTGTGGCTCAGAAGATGTGCAGAAAATGCAGGAAGTCCTAAAACTCAAGCAGCTACAGTTAGTTTTAATAATAAGACGAAGCATAGTCTAAACAAGTAAAAGTAACAAAGAACCTTCCTCAGTTAACTTCACTGCCACTATGGTAAGGATTTGTGAAAATGAAGAGCTGAGGGACTGAAGGAACGGCTCAGCAGGTAAAGCAGTATCCAGCACCCAATAAAGATCCAAGTGTGGTAGCGAGTGCTGGTCGTCTCAGGGCTACAAAGGCAGAGACAGGTGGGTAGGGGGCATCATTTGCCAGCAAATCTATTCAGTTAGTAAACTCCAGGTTTAGTGAGAGACCCTTCTTCAAACAATAAGTTGGAGAGTGGCTAGGGAGGGATCATGGTACTGATAACTCCACTCCTGCTGGAAGCACCATGGCATTCTAAACAATGGCAGGGCTTGCTAACTAAGTGGGCCTGTTCTTTCTTCTCCCGAAGACGTCTTCTCACACAGCCGGAGGGACACTTCTAGGACATAATTATGGCCATGAGGAATGTTCTTAGGATCCTGCGACTACTGTTGCATTGAATGTAACACCCTGCAATGTGGAGTGTATCATCTTTCCTGGCTGGGCTTTGGCTTGCCCCCATGTCACTGTTTCTCCTCCTTCTTTAGCCTGAAGCTAGCCTCCTGTGATAAGGGGTTGTCTTGATATGACATACCCTTTTCTCCTGACATTGTTGATTGAGGTCACTAGAACAGCGTAATTTATAAGGCAGTTTTGCTGATGAGAAGTGCATCCCAGATCCCAGCAGGCAGACTTTCTTATACTTCCTAGTCCTGGATCTATGTCAACGACCCATTCTGGAAAAGGGGCTGGGGCCTGGAACACTTCAATCTGTATATGACTGCTGCTTTCCACTCAAATCATTTCATTGTATCCTAATACAAATACAGTTATGGATACTACTTCAGGGGAAAAAAATTTAAATGGAGAAAACAGTATTTTATCTGCCAGAGGCTAAGTGGAATGTAGGTCTCTGACTTTGACTGGTAATTCTTAAATCTCAGTACTTATCATCAGAACCATGAGTGAGGTCTGATTTGTCTGTAAGCAGTGAGGGATGGTGATTTTTCCTATCATTTCATAGATTGGGAGTCTGGGTCATTGAAGGGTAAAGCAATCCAAGGAGTTCAAATTCATTCTCGGCAGTTCCACTCTGGGACTCAGGAGTTTTCTCCTCCACTCTCTGAGTCACAACATCATGCTGTGTTGAACACTGGACAAGCTAACACATCTTGAGACTTAACCACTGCCTGAATCAAGGTGATCACACAACTTACATCAATGTTCTATCAAATTGTGCTTCCTGAAGTTCAACCATGCTCCTCATAGCCCTGGGTGTCTTAGGATTCTCTGACAGTTGGGTGAAGATTTGCTGTTACTTTTTGTTTCAAGAGAGAAGGACAAAATAAAATCAAGGCATAAGTAGAGACAAGGCTCCACCCTCTTCTCCATGTATCCTTTCTGCTCCAGAAGTTCACATCTGAAAAACATATTCTCAGAGACACTTCTAAATTTTCAGAGATACTTTGGAAGTGTCTCTGAGAATACTTTTTTTAAATACAAAAGCATATTCTCTTTGTGATCCTGCTCCATAGAAGGAGGACACCCTGTATTAGCTCTCAAAGAAGGAAGCCGGAGTTGGGGTGAAGGAATATGCTTCATGATAATTAAAGCTAGAAAGCACAATACAAGGTCACCTCCACTAGCCACAGGCAGTAAATAGAAGTGTGTCACTACACAAGTGCAGCTTGACTTCCGTTAAGTTAGTCAAGACATGCAGCAGTCTGTTGATTACCAACCAAGCAAAAAAATGTCTCAACATAACTTCAGAAACTTTTTCAATATTTTTACCCCGACATTTGTTTTGCAGTGATTTTATTCCTCCTGATTTATTGCCATGTTATGGTGGGAAGTTCTAGATTTGACATACTGAAAACTAGATGTGCATTCTAAATGCTCGCATTATGTTGCTTGTTATAGACGGAGTCACTAAGCACCTTCTGCTTCAGCTGGGGCAGCTCAGGCACAGACAGGAAGGAGAGGGATGAAACTGGATGCCTGGATCAACGGGAAGATTTCAGCACCAGCAGAGCCAAGAAGGAGGTTGGGAGTTCCTCCTGGGACTCTTTTATTTGGGGCACCTCATCATTTTCCCATCATATTGAGGAACTGTTCATTTCAAATTCTGAAGGCAAAATGGGAGCTAAAAAGGTACCACAGATGTCTTAGAGCATTGCAAGCAGTCCTGAGGGAGGATGACAGCAATTTCCACTCTGAGGTTTTCGACTTGCCACGTGGTGTAATCCGGGACTGAGTGGCAGTTACAAAAGTGATATGGTTCAATTGCCGTTTCACCCACCACACTTTCTTAGTAAATGACCTCAATCGTCACCCTACACAAAAGATGCCTCTGGAATTTCCAGCCTTTGACTGCCTGTGAAAATTATTTACTTTTCTTTTCCTTTATTTGTATCTCAAAACTCACAAATTCCATAGACACCCAGGACAGAATACTTAAACCTAGAATAAATAATTTTACACAAGAGGAACTTTGGAATAAATAGAAAAAGTAATAAGATCCTCTCAGCTGCTACTGTACTGAGACTCTTCTGAACTGTCTCATGTAATTCTGGGGCTTGATTAGTCTAAATCCTTGCACCATTGGTGATCCTACAGGGTACTAAATGATTACATCATAAAAAGAAGAAATCCTATGTGTTAACATCCTAAAATATGCTAATTTAATTATTCTTGACAGGTCCACAAAACTGTGAAGAGGTTAAAACTTTCAACAGGTTTATGATTTTTCCACAATTTCAGCTTCATCTCTCAATATTCGGTCCCAGGCAATGCCTATTAGTCAGTGACTTGTGAATCTGGTATCTATCTGATGACCACATAGAGAAAACTGTTACGATATAGCAGGGCTAGTGGGCTATCTTGATAGTCCTTGTTAAGATGATATAGTTCAGTAGCAGCTGATATAGACAGAAAGAGTAAAGGTGTAAAGAAGGCCTCAGTAAATAAAGCCAACTGGGTGGGTAAGAAACTATAGGACTGTGAATACTGTCCAGTGGTACCCTGCTTGCCTACAATAACGGGGTCTCTGTCCTCAATATTCAACACTCCAACAAAACAAAAATATTTTTAACATTGTGTCATCATCTCCTGCAAGGATGCCCTAATTATATTAGGTTCTTGGACATTCTACAATTGATTACAGTTCAGTGTGTTGTTTATTAAACCACTTTCAGGTTCCATAAATGATTACTTTTGAATGAAGTGTATCACAGAAGTACAGTTAGGAGTATATCATTCTGTTTTAGGTTGTTGTAACAGAATTCTGCAGACTGGATAAATTATAAATAGAAGTTCATCTGGCTCATTATACTGGAAGCTGTGAAGTCTGACCACATGGTCAAGGCCTCTGTACCATGTCCTTACTGGGAAGAAGAGCATGTTCAGGGAGAATGCAGAGAAAAAAAAACACGGGACTAAAATCATCCTTTAAATTGGAACATAGCTCATCAATGTGGGCATTAATGTCATGGATAGAACAGCACCTCATGGCCTAACCACTTCCTAAAGGCCCTTCCTCTTGATACTGCTGAAATGACAAACATAAGTTTTGAAGAACACATTTACACACAGCACAATGATGGAAAAACATGGAGGCATCTAGAAATGCTGACAGAGCAGGGTAGATGTAGACTGGCCATGACTGCTGGTCACAAATAGGATAGAAAAGCCAGAGGAAAAATAGGGGAACTGGGAATAAATTGCTGCTGGTGACACAGTAGGCGCTGTATCCACATTGCATGCCCTCCAGGTCAACAAATAGAATTACTGAACAAGGACTACACTGTATCTATGTTTAGATAAAAAGATACAAAGTCTCCCTATTTAGTCAGGCAGTCCTCATACTCAAGATTTTTTCTCTGCCATTTCCATACAGTCATATACTCTGCCTCTTTTTGTTTGTTTGTTTGTTTTCCGAGACAGGGCTTCTCTGTAGTTTTAGAGCTTGTCCTAGAACTAGCTCTTGTAGACCAAACTGACCTCAAACTCACAGAGATCCTCCTGCCTCTACCTCCCAAGTGCTGGGATTAATGGCGTGCACCACTAGTGGCCAACATCACTCTGCCTCTTAAACAATTGAAACAGAACAGAAGACAAAAGATGACAGATGTTCAAGGATACTCTTAATGTCATTCTTGGATCAGTGAACAGTGAATTCAACTAAATGTTCTAAACTGCCTTAAAGAGCCTTTCCCTTTAGACTCACCAAGAACTAAGGCTTGAGAACCCTGGAACTTCCCACCCTGCAAAGTGCCTTTATAGATTGCTTACATGTTGATTCCACATAAAACAGACTGGACGAAAAAAAAAATCTACATCTAAATAACCTAGAGATCCGAAAGAAAGGAGTTTTCCAAACTGTTCTTTCTCAGCAGGGGTTCAGCAAAGCCAGAGATAGCACTGGACTGGCAGCCTCTGTAGCACAGCTCAGGGGCTCTCTGGGTCACATACTGGGCCTCTGAGTGGGTTCTATTCTACAAATTTTTGTACAGAAAGAAGCACTTAAGCCATTAGCCTATATGACTTTCAAAATGGGGGTTCATCCTTATAATGCTATGATTTTGGATTTTATGGCTTATTCTGATATCATTTCCTAAATTTGCTTACAAATGTCTTTTTGTTTTACATTCTATTTATGTGAGATTAAAACAAACTCTTTGAGTTAAATTAACATTCAAGGAATTGCAGAACCAAATGGTAAGCTCCCAATCTGAAATTTGCTCTAGATCACACCGCAAATCTTAAGAACACTCTAGGGTGATAAGAAAAGTAGAATAAGATTATTCACTTGAACATTTGTCTAGGGTTATATAAGGTCATAATTCCAATTATTTCTGATTCTAGATAAATGAACGCATGGAAGAAAGAGGTTAAGATAGGGTTGTTTTAAGAAAAGAAAATGAGGTATAGAAACATATTTCATAAATTTAACATAAACAAGAAGGCCTCAAGGTAATGGTTTGAGATGTATGAGATGGGAGTTATAGAGACATCAACCCTGTAGCCTTAGGTGATCAACACTACAGTAAGTGTTGTAAGTCTAATTTTTTCACACATTCCTCTTTGGAAGAGACATTGGAATTTAGCTGTTGCCTAGAAAACAGCATCTTAAGGGAAAATTCGCTCTTTGAAGGTCTGACACCTTATGATATGAATAGAATCTACCTTTTTGAACAAGAATACATTTTTTTAAGAGTTCTGTTTTTGTGGTGCAGTTTTTTGCTTGTTTCTTTTGTTTGCTTGTTATCAGAATTTCAAGCTATCTCACCCAGAAGTCAAGCGCCCTGTTTAATCCCTGAAATATGACTCACTCACCATAAGTGTCACTAAAACAATGAAGAGAAACGTCAGAGCTGTGAAAAAGGCAGACATAAAAATATAGAAAGTAAAATTGTCATCCAAACCTGGGGAATGTCAGAACAAACTTCAGTTGTGTTGCCATGACCTTTTCTTTATAGTATCAGGGAAACATCGGGGAAATTTTTTACAAAGATCAAATAGACATCCATAACATTTGATGACTAATGATGAAATAACTGACCATTTCTTTCTCAGTCGCAAAATAACTACTTTCATGATGAGGAAAAAATAATCATTATTACCACTGCATGCCACCAGCAAACTAGCCTTAGTTGGGAAAGTTGCCTACAAATGGTGGGAATTTTAAGACTTCCAACCAGCTGTGCTACAGTCTGGCTCAAGTTGGAGGAAGATGTGAACACCTGAACTGCAGGACTCCAGGTCAGCTAGTGATTTCATGAGGAGACAGCAGAGGAGATGGCAGCCCTGGGACTACTCCGCATCAGGCGCTGATATGTGCATGCAGAACTCATAGCCACAGTAATTGCAGGAGCGGAAATCTTCTCTTGATTCCCTATGGCTTGGTCACAATGGAGCCTTCACTCAGTGGGTTCTCTAAGTGCCCAAGCTCAGACCTGTGTTATGGCAAGAGAGTATCTCTTCTCTTCTCTTCTCTTCTCTTCTCTTCTCTTCTCTTCTCTTCTCTTCTCTTCTCTTCTCTTCTCTTCTCTTCTCTTCTCTTCTCTTCTC
>NW_004949100.1:23508164-23539774 GCF_000317375.1 Microtus ochrogaster | reverse complement strand
CTCTCTCTCTCTCTCTCTCTCTCTCTCTCTCTCTCTCTCTCTCTCTCTCTCTCTCTCTCTCTCCCTCTCCCTCCCCTGTTTCTTTTCTATTTCATTATGTGTTCTGTTTTTATATGAGATGTCTGTCGCCTATCTCTTTAAACAGTTTATTTTTTCTCTGTTTATTGCTAGTTTCTTTGGTATTCTATTTCTCAACCTGGGCCTCTACCCCATACGAGGAATGACTTGTAATTTTCCAGTTCCATGAAGTTTCCAAGCAGATTCCAGGTTCAGCTCTGAGGCCTCAAGCCTTGTGGAAGAATTTCTCCTAGAACCAAGCTGGATGTGTTCCCAGACACATCCCTCATTGTACTAAGGAAAGTACTGACTTCCCTCATCCACTCCCAAATTAATGTTTCAAAAACTCTTCTTGCTACACCAGTAGATGGGTGCCTGAGTCATGGCACTGCCATTACATGCTACTGGTAAAATGTGCTGTGTTATCTGTGTGTCTTCCACTTTTTGCTCAGTGAAAATGCTTGGATGCAAAGTCTATTTGATCTGAGCACATCTCACTCAGATATTCGTTTGTAAGATGCCATCCCCAACTACAAAAGCTCCTTGAAAAAATACACAATCACAACTGGAGCATGGAAGATACAAGTTAAGTCTGTAAAACTTCACTGTACATTAACTGTGGAAGCATATCAAACATGCAGCTGCCTTGTAAGGCAATATCTACTGCCAAATGTGTGGTTAAGCTAAATGATAATTCTAATAGATCACCAAACAATGAAGACAATGGGAAACTTGGACTCCACAACACTATTAAAAATAATAAATGAAAAGTCTGGTGAAAAGCTCTCAAATAGAAATGAGAATAGACTGCCTTGGTTAATGGAAAAGGCAACAAGGCAGCACTTCTATCAATTGAAGAAAGCAAAAATCACCAATAGTAGGAGAAATCAAAACTGTAAATCGCCTGTGAATTAGTATGGTCTGCTGCTGTGTGAGTGCAGAACTCTAGCAAACTAGAGCTTTCACAGAAAATGCTAAGAAACAAAGTAAGCAAATTAAATATATAATGTATATTCTCAGCTATTGAAATAAGTGGGTTGAACATTTCTATTAAATTCTGTAGAATCAAGAAAGAGGTAAGGAAAGATTGGGGAGGGAATCCTATACTAGGTTGAAGAATGTTCCCTAGGGCTCATGTATTGAGGGCTTGGGTCAGTGGAGACTGGAAGTTAATGGAAATTTGGAAGGTGAAACCCAACTGGCAAGAATGGGTTCTGTGGGGCATGCCCTTGGGGGGCTACATACTGTAGCTTATCACCACTACTTCTGCCCCCTATCTGCCATGAAGTGAACAGTTGTACTCCCTATGTACTCCCCCATGATGTTCCATCTTACCAGGAGTGGTTCCAGAAGCAACAGAGCCAGGTGACTATGCACTGAAATCTCTGAAATTATGACCCAGGAAAAAACCTTTCTTCCCATAAACAAAGCAAAAAAGCATGATCCATAAAATTACACAAAGAGAGAGAGAATGTAAGAACTGTCAAAGTCAGATCAAACAAACCTCAACAACCTAGAGAAAGGAAACAGTAGTCAGTTGCAAAACTGTGTGATTAATTAAGGCAAATCCCAGAAAACTCACAAGGAAGTCAAATGCAAAGATGTTAGAGGCACCGTTACCCAAGAACCGTGCACACATGGACATCATAGCACTTTACCTAGGTAGTTTAAGAAAAGGTGAAATAACTATGCTTTACTATAGGACAGCACACTCACTGCTGGCTTTCCCATGCTGCAACACTGGCCTCTTCACAAGCAGAGAAGACATGGCAGGAAAAGGTTGTTGGGGAGATTGAAAGACAGAGATAATCTCTCAGTTACCATCCACGAACCCTTCAGAAGCTAAGAGATGGGACTTACATAGCCTTTCTTTGGTAAAGCTGTGATCTAATAGGATTTCAGCTGGAGGCAGAAAGAGAGCAGATGAGATTAAGATGAACTCATGGAGGCCTGAAATGCAATAGAGATGTGAAAATCTTCCCTCTTTAGTAGACTCTTGATTGCTGTCCCCAAATCTGTTATGTATATGTCCATGCTGTTAGGGACCAAACCTCAGAGGTTGTACTGTGGTCTCTGTCTGGTTTCATCCTCAACATCAGATCTTGCTCCATATATTTTTGAGAAATGCCAAATAAGAGGCAATTACCTTTCACTATTACAAAATAAGCTGAGGAGGAATAAGAAATACTACATTTACTTGCAATGCCTGAGATTGTGAAGCCATCCTTATGCAAATGGTTTAGGACCAAGAGCATTTTGGCCAGCATGGAGAGAAGGGGGGGGGGTAGAAAGGGAGGTAGGGAGAGAGAGAGAGAGAGAGAGAGAGAGAGAGAGAGAGAGAGAAAGAGAGAGAGAGATCATTAATTTTAGAATGTTTTAAAACATGTTTGATGGAATTCAGTGTCTGTTTCTGATTAATAAGTGCAAAAAGCAAAGCAAACACCTAAGAAAGAATATTTCTCAAACTGGACATGTAGTGTATATCTCAAACCAGCACAGGGAAAGACACCAAAAAAAGATGGAAAAAATAATACTTCTCTGAAATGAATATAGACATTAGCAGAACCTATGCCCAGGAGTAGTTGGTGAACACAAAATGCACTCCATGATTTTGTGTGCTTCATTTGATTGTTTTTTTTTTTTTGTGGTTTGATTTTTGTTTTTGTTGTTTCTTTGTTTCTTGTTTTTTGTATTATTGATTTTTTTTTTGTTTGCATCTGATTTGGGTTTTGGGGATTGGAGGGTTATTTTCTGAGAGAGAGAGAGAGAGAGAGAGAGAGAGAGAGAGAGAGAGAGAGAGAACATGATGTTGGGTGCATAGGGAAGGTGGGGCGGATCTGGGTGCAGCTGGGGGAGGAAAATGAAGATGATCACAATACATTATATAAATTTTTAAATAAGAAAGAATAAAAAATACTATGAAATTATAACCTTCATCAAAACTTTTTAACTTTGAAAATTCTGAAAAGTTTAATGAAATGAGAGAAAAGAATTAAGTAAAAGAATACAATAAATGTATGTAATATATGGGCCTCTAAGTATTTTTCTAATTTATATCCATATAATACTCTAAAACTTTATTAAAATAAGTTAAAATATTTATTATATCTTCTTATGACAAATAAATGTGTGAAAATAAACAGTCTTCATAAATATCAGCAAATATAACTTATGAATGCTACTATTCAATCATTGGGCATCCCTTGCCACACCACTTCTGGAACTTATAGGGCTCACAGCCAAGTAAGATTGATGATTTTTTTTCTCCTCTGGTATCATCTAGAGGCTAAAAGGTATGACTTAACATCTTCCAGAATTGTGATAGTTAGCTAATTCTTACAAAGCTTCCCAGGTGAGTACCAGTTTGATTTCTCAATGCTCTGACTCCAGTGTGTGCTATTTTCAGCAGTAGGGTCTTACCAACTAGTTCTAAGTGGTAACTAGGAGCAATACTTTGGGCCTATTGCTCATCATTGCTCAACAACGTCAAAGGAAGTAACCCATTCCTGCCTGGCATGAACTTTTTACTTATCAACTTATGATATTTAGCCGAGGCAAAAGTATCCAAAGAATCTTAAAAGAAAGAGAATCAGGTCTGAGGAGATGGCTCAGTGCTTAAGACGTTCCCTTTTTCTACACAAAAAACCCACAGATTCTTGATATTTCCTCAAACGAGTTGAAAGCCTATATCTACAGGAAAACATACACATACATATTTATAATTTGTAACAACTTTAGACATCATTATCAAACTCAATGCACCAATAACAACATGTCTTTCAGTAGATGAATGGATACTGTGAAACATCCAGACAGTGGAATATAATGATAAACAAAAATCTGCTATCAAGCCAGGGAAATATAAAAAAAATTAAACACATATTAATTAATGAAAGATGCTTACATAAATGAATCATATATCATATTATTACAAGTGTTTGACATGCTAACCATCCCTTTTAAGGTTCACGGAACACTGCAGAACAGGAAGCAAACACTGAATGTAAGAACTGGAAAAAAAAAAGAGAAGGGATGTGAAAGGATCATCTTCTGAGCATTACACATCCATTGCAATTATAAACTCATAGCAGCTATAGTTGCCTACAGTAGAGCTGATGAACCTGTGCCTGTAATTTATCAGCCATGGTGTGTGTGTGTGTGTGTGTGTGTGTGTGTGTGTGTGTGTGAGAGTGAGTGTGCGCGCGCGTGTGTGCATGTGTGTGCTGGGGAAGCTCATGAGGCCTATCCCTTCCTGCTAACCTATTGACTATTGATGGTTTCTCGGGGAGGGGGAGACATTGTCTTCAGTTGTATATGAATTTGTAAGCCTACCAGGCTCCTTTAGGTCATCATAAAACCATGGTCATAGTTAATTCAATATATCTCAAAACTAAGTAAAGCAACAGCAGAGGGACACATAGGGATGGGGTGGAGATGGACAAAGTTAGGAGGAAGGTAAAAGGCAGTAGAGATGAGATTAATTGGAGTATAATCTATACACATGTGAAATTGGCAAAGAACAAATTTAGCTAACAAAAAGAAAGCTAAAAGATTTATGTGATACTAAGAGAAACCAGAGAACACATGAGCTATGAAGAAGGAAAAAGAAAAAAATGGGGAAACCTGACTAGGAAGGGAACAGAAAGGATAATACAGAGGGAGAACGGAGAAATAAATCACGCAAAGAATATTTAAAAAGCCACAGAAAACTCTATTTTATAAATGTACTTAAAATGCATGTTTAACATGTGTATATTAATAGAATTACACCACAGGAATGGCAGTGCCCCCCCCCAAAAAAAACCCCTAAACTATCTAACAAAAAGTTGAGTGTCAGGCAAGAAAAACATCCCATAGAGTTCCTATTTGAAAGACCCACAAGTGATCAAAATGCAGAGAAAAAATGACTATGGAAATCCCCAGCCACAATTGCTGCATCAACAACACTATTTCTACATCTAACGCTCAGGGGAAAAGATGGAAGAGTGGACATAAAGTCTGTAGGGCCCAGAGGACCAAGATGACAAGTATCTTCTATACATGATGGAACTGATACACCTTGAAGTCTCAAGAATTTTGTTGCATAAAGCAGGTGTAATGATCACATCAGTAGGAAGGCCAACATGGTTGGGCAAATTTCACAAGATCCCATTCCTAGATGAAGTGGTACAGAGAACTAGTGTCTGCAAAGATAAGTATGAAAATCAGTTCTCTCCATAATCAAGTTCCCAACCACACTCAAGTGGTCTGTCTTCAATGCATGTACTAAACACATGCACATAGAAACAACCCTTAAATGACTCAGAAGGTCATCTGTGTGAAGAGGTCTCTATTGTATAACAATGATTAAAGAAGAAGTCATGAATTCAAGAGGAAGTCGAAAATGCTAGAGGATTTGGAAGGGAGAAAGTGGGAGGGAAATAATGTAAATACAGTACTCATGTATGAACTCCTATAAGGAAACAAGAACTTCCTTGCTTAGTATACTCACTAGCCCAGGTTGGGTTCTGATATACCCTTTTTGCAAAATCAAATTGACTTGTAAAGTTAAAAATGATAATAGTTTTAAAAAGTGAGACTATGAAGCTAATATCTACAAAGCCTTACCAACATTCTGCCCGAATGAGATTTGAACAAAAATGACACAAATAAACATGCCCAAGTGTGTTTCAACGTTCACATGCCAAAAGTCTCAACCTCCACAACAATCTGTAGGTAACAGGAATGCTAGGAGCAGGAGAGGTGATCTTCTCCAGGAAAGAGCACAGCAACTTGTCCAGTGCCAAAAATCGGCCCTGAAAGCATATATATAGTAATCATATACTGATTTAACTGGTTATGTTTAGGATAAGCATTATATTACTATATAGATAGGTATGCATAACATTTGGGAAAAAAGAGGCCATGAATTTGAAGGAAAGTGGCAAAGGATATGTGGGAGGAAAGGAAGAAACATTGTAGTTAAACTATACTATCAAAAAGAGATGAGTGGTGAAGGCTAGGAGGTGAAAATGAAGAGCTGGAACAAAGAAGATATTTTAGGGCAAGGAAGCTATTCTGTGCAACACCAAAGCATGAATACATGTTTTTACACACTTCATGAGTAAGACAGTGTTCAACTCCAAGCACTAATAATAATAACAAAATAAGAAGAATGATAACACTACAGTTCAAAAAACATGTGTTTCTTGAGGTGCTTCTCAAAGTACACCAAAGAGAAAAACCACACAAGTGCTTTTGAGGAGAAACTCAAAATTAATGTGATATTATATTATATATGTTATATATATTATACACTGCTGGATAAGTATATAATCTTCTGTCAACTTGGTCTGTTTTAACTAGCATTTGGAGTTTCTCTTGTTCAATGCTCAGAATTAATTGTTTGTGTGTGTGTACTTTTATTGTGACATAAGCTACATTTTAATGAGGTCTCAGTACCTAAACTCTTAACCCATGTTTGTCTTTTGACCACGATTCAGCGGAAGCTGCTGTGCCTTTCCTAGTGATTGGCATCAGCATTACACATGCAGCCCATCAATGTCTTCTTCAAACAAAATGGACTACTTCCCTAAATAACTGCGAAATAACCACCTCAAATCTCTCTGTCTGCTGGAATGTTTCTTAAATGGAGACACAGAATAAACTGTCTCTAAGCATTTGATAAAGTGAAATTTAAATCCAGAGACAAACAGCTTTTCAACAGCTAATACTTGGTCTGTTCATTTTTGTATTCGAGCGTAAATAATCATCACAGCCTGGGCAGCTTTCAAGCACACACATTTCTTATCCTGCAGACTTCACGGTGTAGGTATCTAAATACAATGAGCTAGGTCCTCTGTCTTATAGAGCTACACAGGATTTTGTTGGACTTCATTTTCATCTGAATGTGCAACTGGAAAAGAATCATCCTTTATGTTCTCTATTAGTAGAAGCCATGTAATAGCAGTTGCACAACCATAGACCTGTTTTCTCACTAGAGTTCACGAAGGGCTCTCTGCAGCACACTACCCAGAGCCTGTATGCAAGGGGTCATCACGTAATATATATTCAGAGCTCAGAATCAGAGCATCAGTCAAGGTTCTCAGTAGCATATTTGTATGACACCTACAGTAACACAGTAGAGGGACTGATTGCCCTTCCCCTTCTTTATGCCTGAGTCAGAGGCAGGTAATATGTACCATGATAGTTAATGGAAAAGAATCATAGAAAGGAGGAGGTTTATGGGGGACATGATAGAATCTGACCACATTCATTCTGATTTCAGGTATTATACACCATAGAAAAGTGGATAAATAAAATGTTACAAGCATTTTCTGATTAATTAAAATACACCCTTAATATATAATTTGTCAGAATAAGCAAACAAAACCAATTACATTATAAAGTTCAATACAATCCTGTGTGTGGTTTATTGCTAAATTAACCCCAGTGTTCAGAATACTGAAGCAAGAAGATCTGGATTTCAAGGCCAGATGAGAATAAATTTCAAGAACCTGCTCAAAGAAAACAAGACAAAACAAGTTAAATGTTCAAAAAGATTAGAGGTATGTAGCAAATATTTATGGGATCTGCGGCTTGGGATAGCCATCCACAATGAACTCCCAAATTATGACATATAATGAAAAGACTGATAAAAATATTAATATAAAAATTGTAGACACTTCACCACAAAAATATTGCAACCTATACGGCTAAGTAACCTTGTCACAAAATACAAGCGAAATTCACTAATTAATGAGAAATAAACATAACAAAACATGACATTGTTCCTATACAAACAAGTCATGGGAAGAAGAGATGAGACATGATTGCAAAGTGAGCCAGCTTCCTGGTGACACTCACAAGTGTCAGAAAGGGCTGATTGCACTGATGACTTGTGCTTTACTACCTTTGTCATAGAAAGGAGCAAAGTGACACGACATTCTGTTTTAACTAGAACCCGGACAGAGAGTCTCTCCATGTTACATCAGGAGAAAGAACATTCACTGTTGCTGATTTCTTAGGTAATTGCATAGCTACAGTTACCACTTTGTGCCAAACTGGCTCATAGAGAATGTATATGAAAAATATCCTGTGAATATTTTTGTCTAAATGTTTCTTCCTGAGGAATTTAAGGTAAAAGAATCAAACTTCACAAAATATGTTCATATTAGCTTGGATTTTGATTGCAATATGTAAGAATCGACCTAATAAGTACCTGGTTAAATACACTGAAATAGACCTATGGAACTTTATAATTAGTGACAGAGCAAGTGTTCTTAATGATTGTTAAGTATGTTTACAATACATTAACTGAAAAATTCAAACCACCGAATAGTACAACCCTCCCTATGTACCCATGGGGAAAGGTTCTCAGAACCCTGTGGCTACCGAAATTTGCATATACTCAGATCTCCGTTGTAAAATGTAATATTTTATGACTTGCACATCTAATACAATGTACATGCTGTGTAAATTCCAAGGCAACAATTTGGTATATTCTGAGAGTATAAGTTAAGTGAGTTAAGCAGTCTTGATCCAGGGTGTCAGCAAAACAAACATCACACCGTGGAATTTATATTTCTCCATTTTTTCTTAAGAATAGAGCACACTGTATTGGTACCACTCTGAGTATATTGGATCTTCGAGGGTAGAGAACCCAAGGACACAATGTGACAGTTAAACATTTTTATTTCATCTGTTGACAAAGGCATTGTATTTGTAAAAACTTCTCATTTATGGTTAGCATTTTATTTACTCATGAGTTTTTAATATTTTCACTCTATATTTTCTAAATTTCTTCTCAACATGTATTATTTATGATAACATATACATTTAAAAAGACCATACATATGATAAAATAAATAATTATTTCTATTTTCCAAGTAGATATCAACATCACTTTGCTTCCTGCTGGATTTGGCGATGTGCCTAGTCAACATGAAACAGATAAATCTGCAAATAGTTTGTGCTAGGATTGAATTATTTATAGCAAGTTCATAAAAGTAGGCTAATTATAACAGCTACCTAAATTAAAATTAAATATAGTATTTATGTGTTTAACTGATAAAATCTATTTTGAGCATGTGTTTCCTGTGATGAGATTCAAATGTAAGTTTCCTAAATTGCCAATTTATGTATTAATCAATTAGAAGTTGTAAAATCCACTATGGACACTAAATAAGAAGGTGATTAGAAATGATGATTGACATGTAATATCTTCAGAAAGAACTGTTATTTCTCAATATATCCTTCCTGGCAATATAATGGGGAACATGAGAAGTAGACGTCTCAAAGTCACCCCTGTTTTGGGTTTTGGTGCTTTGCTAATATCCAGTCCAACAGCAACGCTGTCTGAGAACATCTTTAACTTCTTTATTCGGCTTTTGAGAAGCTTTGTGTGCTGCAGACACCAGTTACAGGGTTTTCTTGTGTTAGCCTTGGTCTAGCTAATTTCTGAACCTCAAAGAATGAGGAATTTTTAGTAATAATGCAATATAAATGGCATTGCTTATGTTCTCCAATTCAGTACAGTAGGAACAAGGCGTGGTCAGGCATGCCGCGTCCTTGGATCCCTCAAATATCTTGAACTGTTGCTCAAATGTGTTGGGTTTGGCACAACCTGTAAGACCCTGGGCCAGGCACTGTTTCATCTTTGATTTTTAAGCCCCTGTATATTTCAAGGGAAACTTAATCCATATGTTTCTGATTCATTTACACTTAACTCATCAAAATGTTGTCTTGAAGGAGTTATTTGATATCCAACAAATCTTTGGAGCCCTTTTCTAGAGGACTTTGAAATCTTTATTTTGATCCCTGTAGAAAAGAAACTTACTCTTTTAGTGTGTGTGCGTGTGCATGTGTGTATTTTAATAAGTGCATTCAGCCACTCTAAGGTATGAGTTCAATCTAAAACTAACAAATAGGATGTCAGCCCAGATTGTTAACTTGATCTAATGTCCCACGTACTAATTAGAGTCTCTTGGGGTGGGGGGAAGCAGAGGATTCTCACTCTGATCTAAACTAGTCCCAAGCCCATGAAAATGTTCACCATCTGTTAGCAATATAGGACCTAGATGCGCCTGACAGTCATTGCCCTAAGTCTTTGGTTCCAATCCACACTGAACTATTTAGGATTATTTGTTGTTACCCTGTTTCATTTTGCAACCTTTGACGTTTTGGGTTAGAATTCTACATCCTAATCATTGAAAAGAATGGAGAAACGTGACTGCCAGAGTCTGATGGTTGTCTTGCCGATACCCTGGATCAAGGCTGCTTAACTAGTTTAATTTATACCCTCAGAATCGACCAGATTGTTGGCTTTAAATTCTTTCACTAAACTCCTTCACTGCTCGTGGAATTGGTTCATTTTTCCTTCCTCCAAAAATACACAGTATGACAAGTTGAGAGGGTATTTTCTGCCATTCAAATCAGTGAAAGGGAAGCTGATGTCAGAAGGAAAAAGCACTTATGTTACTGACTATCTCCTAAGTGACAAGCACTTTATATATTTATTCATTCACTCTTTAGCAAGATTTTATTAAGGGCCCACTACATATAAATCCCAGTGTGGCAGGCACTTGTGGACAGGAAGAAATAGGTGGATGGGATAAGAGGCCCCAATGTGCTATAGCTTTGTGGGGGAGGGGCTGGTGGTGATGGAAATGGAAAGGGGAGGGGCTGCCATCCCTGCTAATAATGATTGTCATACATCGGACAGTGTGCCAAATACGCAGTCTATAAGCATCATCACAATGGGTCCTTGCAAAATCTCTGTCTTCCCTGTTTTAAAGAGAAAGCTGATAAAACTGATTTTGGGGGAGAGAATATATATTAAGAAATGGGATCAAGGTCATGAGCCCACTGGTACCACCGGGGTTGGGGCTCGAGTTACTACACCATGGTAGCTTAAATCCTGTATTCAAGTCACCTTCAAATATATTTAATGCTGACCTCTATATGCAAGAGTGGAAGACAGCATGGTTTAGAAAACACACTCTTATCACCCCGTTTCTCAATTCACAAAATAAAGGATGAGATGCTGCAAATATTACCCTTTTGTTCTCATGTCACTCCTGTGAGAGATATCTTTTTAGAGGTTCTTGAAAAATGCACAAAGGTGAGTCTTGAGAACTCATGATGGTTATTAAATAGCACAGACTGAATTCTGTATTTTCAGTGTTGGGTATAAGAGGGAAGTCTGTATGGAGAGAACGGTAAGCCTAGATACCTGAGCAAGGGTGCTGACAGACTCTGGGGACGAGCCAAACATTTCTTCCCATCCGATTTTGAGCACCTTGACATAATCCTGGCATGATTCAGGGGCCTCCTCCCACGTTGACATGGTTATGTGTAAATAGATGCGAACGTTGACCAAGTATAATAATCACAGAGTTCTGTGTAATAAGGAAAATTGCCTATAACTATCTGACAGCTGATTTAGGCTTCATTTGAAGTGGTATGAAAATCAACATGTTCCATGAACTTACCCTGGAGCCAGACGGTCCAGGAGTAACAACTATCCTCCTAAGGAGAAGCAAGGCACTGTTAGGAGTTTTGTTAACCATTTCAGGTCCAGGAATGAATGAAAGAATTAGCTAGACATGGGTGTTCTAGTGGTTGTTACCACTTCATGCAGATAAAACACGGATAAGGAAACATCCCGCGATTATTTCCCCTTGCCCTCTGGGCCACAAAGTCAGTAAAATGGAGAGAATTCTTAATAAGACTTATCTTCCTGTCATAACGAGTCTGCTAAAGCCTGTTTTATTCTTACACAGATAGACTCTGTCTTTTAGCATAGACCTCAGAGCAAAAAGGACCTGCTCTAAATAGCCATCCTTAGCAATGATTGCTATGCTGTCTGATATTAAGGCTTTCCATAAAAGGTGTAGAGAATTAAATAAAGTTGCTCTTGTTCATGCCTACTTGCTGCTTCTTCAGAGCCCTTGTATGTTTTCCTCGCTTTTTATACACTGCTCCCTCAAGACAGAATGAGAAAATGAGGGAAAGGTTTCTCTCCTCTCACCCAGGGGTGATGATGCTAAGTAAAATACGGTGAGCCAATCACTAGGCTGCACACGTTCCATTTAGCATTCATGAAGTTAAAGTTAAATATGATTACCCTGATTTCTATAAGAAAAAATGCACAGACTTGTTTACCGTTGAGATCACATAATCAGTAAATAGTGGAGCCGTCTTTAAAGCTCTTTTGTATAGACTCCGGATTCCAAAAAACAGAGAACTTTGAAAGAGATATTACCTTATTCCTATTTCTACACTCATCAAAATTTCAACAATATTGTACAACATTGGCTAAACACACATTTTGTTTTGTTTTGCTTGTTTTGTTTTTGAGAAAGGATCTCTCTGTGTAGCCCTGGCTGTCCTGTAACTCTCAGGCTGGCTTGACTTCACAGAGTTCAATCTTTCAAGGGAAGGAATCAATAAACAGTCCTCACAGAAGCTGTGACACCTATGAGCTACAACAATGACCACCAAGGTATAATACTCCTAAGGGTTGCAATAGTGTCACTCTTTTCTTGATGGTAACCAAGACCTAATTGGACTTCAAGTCATTTCATCAAGAAGAACACCATGCCTGGTACTGGATAGTCATTAATACTGGGATAGTGAGGTCATGGACCTTAGAGGAGAAATACTACCTCCACTTAACTAAATTAGAATCATTACTAAATGCATTCTAACTATTTATCCTTATACCCATAGATAAGTAAGTGTAGGTCTCATTCAAATAAGCTTCTCTTTTTTTATACAGCTGACACTTTAAATTAAGTATTTTTATTGATTTTTTATTGAGTTCTACATTATTCTCTGCTCCCCTCCCTGCTACTTTCCTCCCTGCTTCAACCCTCTCCCAAAGTCCCCCTGCTCCCCATTTACTCAGGAGATCTTGTCTTTTTCTACTTCCCATGTAGGTTAGATCCATGCATGTCTCTTTTAGGGCCCTCATTGTTGTCTAGGGTGCCTGGGATGGTGATTTGTGGGCTGATTTTTTTGATTTATGTTTAAAAGACACTTATGAGTCTGGGTTACCTCACTCAAAATGATGTTGTCTAGCTCCATCCATTTTCATGCAAAATTCAAGATGCTATTTTTTTCTGCTGCGTAGTATTAAATTGTGTAAATGTACCATATTTTCCTTATCCATTCTTTGGTTGAGGGCAGTTAGGTTTTTCCAGGTTCTAACAATGACAAACAATGCTGCTATGAACATAGCTGAGTACATGTCCTTGTGGCAAAATTGAGCATCCTTTGGATATATACCCAAAAGTGGTATCATTGGGTCTTGAGGAAGGTTGTTTCCTAATTTTCTGAGAAATCACCACACTGACATCCAAAGTGCCTGTACCAGCTTGCATTCCCACCAGCAATGCAAGAGTGTTCCCTTTACCCCAAAACCTCTCCAGCATAAATTGTCATCAGTGTTTTTAATCTTGGCCATTCTTACAGGTGGAAGATGGAATCTCAGAGTTGTTTTGATTTGCATTTCTCTGATGACTAAGGAGGTTGAGTTAGTATTTTTTATCCATCATAGAATCCTCTGTTGAGAGTTCTCTGTTTAGGTCTCTACTCCATTTTTTATTGGGTTATTTGTTATTTTGATGATCAATTTCTTGAGTTATTTGTGTATTTTGGAGATCAGACCTCTGTCTGATGATGTGGGGTTAGTGAAGATATTTCCCCATTCTGTAGGCTGTTTTGTCTTATTGACCATGCCCTTTTCTTTGCAGAAGCTTTTCAGTTACAGGAGGTCCCATTTATTAATTATTTCTCTCAGTGTCTGTGCTACTGGACTTATATTTAGGAAGTGGTCTCCTGTACCAATGCGTTCAAGTGTACTTCCCACTTTTTCTTCTAATGAGGTTCTGTGTGGCTGACTTTATGTTGAGGTTTTTGATCCATTTGGACTTGAGTTTTGTGCAAAGTGACATATATGGATCTATTTTCATTCTTCTACATGTTGATATCCAGTTGTGCCAGGACCATCTGTTAAATATGCTTTCCTTTTTCCATTGATATTTTTTTTGTGTCTTTGTCAAAAATCAGGTGTTTGAAGGTGTGTGGATTAATATCCGGGTCTTTGACTTGGTTCCATTGGTCCTCCTGTATGTTTTTATGCCAATACCAGGCTGTTTTAAGTACTGTAACGTTATAATAAAGTTTGAAGTCAGGGATTGTGATGCCTCCAGAAGTTCTTTTATTGTATATGATTGTTTTGGCTATCTTAGGTTTTTTTGCTTTTCCATATGAAGTTGGGTACCATTCTTTGGAAATCTGTGAAGAATTTTGCTGGGATTTTGATGGGCACTGCATTGAATCTGTAGATTGCTTTTGGTAAGACTGCCATTTTTACTATGTTAATTCTACCTATCCAAGAGCATGGAAGATCTTTCCACTTTCTGGTGTCTCAATGAAGCTTCTCTTTGCAACACACTAAGACCATTATAGAAGCCCATAAGCAATAAAAATGCAGAGAACAATTGATCATGGGATGTTCAGCCCTAATTGATACATCTCTACCTCGTAGTTTCTCTCCCACCTGCCAGTTCCTGAATATCCACTCTGAGGTTCAACATTAATTGAAAACTGTCCAATGGTTAAAGCTTATATCTAACTAGTTTTTTCATCTTAAATTAACCCATTTCTATTAATCTCTATATTGCTACATGGCCTTGACATTGCTTCACATCTTGCTTCTTTGGCAGCTGCTGGCATTTCTCAGATTCTGCCTTCTTTGTCCCTATATCTTTGCTTGGATTTCCTTCCTGGACCTATTCTCTCTGGCTTTTGGCCAAATCATTTCATTTATTAACCAATGATAATAAGACACATTCACAGCATACAAAAGGGCATCCCACATAATTTCTCCTTTTTTACCTTGTTAAAAAGAAAGATTTTACTTTAACACAGTAAAATTACACATAACAAAACAGTTTGTCAAGTAAGAATTGCAGTTAAAATATTTAGTATATTTGTATTTGACAAAATTAAATATTCTATCATCTATTTTATCTTTGTGAGTCTAAAATTTCATATTTAATTTGTCTTTTGTCATAACTAAGGAAAACTATAATTATAATTATCTAGTCTTCAACTCCCTCAAAGATTCCAGAAGGATATAATATCAACAATCTAACTGGGAAATGCATTGTAAGCAATTTCCAAAATTCTAGAAATGACAGAGATAGCTGGCTGCCTAGACAGGCATCCAAAGTTCTTCTGTAACATTCAAACATCCATCTTCAGCCTTTAGGCTCAGAGTGTCTTACAGATGTTTTTTATTGAAGCAGAAAATCTGAAAAACTGTCCCAGCTATTTTGGCAAAATTCTTCAGTTGTTTTCTGCTGTGTCCTGAAGAATGTCTGGCAGACCCTTCCATGAAGGAGAAACCTTAAAGGACTGTCCCAACTTGTTTGGGCAAGTTCAGCAGTCATTTTCCTGTGAGTCCTGCATGTTTACTTTATACAGCATATTGTCAAGCAGTCCAGACAAGAATGGTTTCTTGCCCAAATGGCTAGCCTTGACATATTGAAAACAAACCCTATAATGAGTTTCTTCAATGCCCACAATCCCTTTTGAAGCAATTTGTACTGTCAGGAGCAGATGTGTCTCAATGTCAAGAATGTCTACATTCTTAAAATATTTTAAATGCCATATTTTATAGGTCTTAGAAGTGCTTGAAGATTATCTATCTGAAATATGTCTCTGCATATCTAAAAAACCTAACTAACATGACTTTAATTTTGACTATTATAGATGACTATTATTTTGTATTTCTTAAATATATGGTATATTTTTAAATGAACTATATAAATCCATACCTTAAACAAGAGTAGAAATATACATATAGTATAAAAATTAACCTCAAATTTGTATCAGTATATAAGATTCTTTTAAACAAGAATAGAAATATATATATATTATAACAAAATTTTTAAATTTTTATCACTATACCAAAATCCATGTCAATGCAAAATATCTGAGATTAATAGTTGTCTTTTTAGCCTATATTCCTATATTCCCCTAAATATAACAAGCATCCATAACCTACCAAATAACCTAAAAACATCCATACGCTCCAAACTCTTAGGAATAAGGACAGCATTTCCTCCAAACTACAGCCTGCTTTCTGTGGGCAAAGTTTCTTTAGGGTCCCAGAAAAAATTTTGAGATAATGGCAAAATTCTGGGAGGACCAGTTGTAACGTTTGTTGATACATATCACCTGTCAAGTTTCAGGAGATCTCCCTTGATCAATGCTGGTTCATCTCTTACCAAGAATGAATTAATAGCCTTTTGTTTCCACAGGAACCCCAAAACCACTTTTCTAAAGCAATGCATCTTTTAAGTACCATTTTACAAATATATGTTTTATTTCTGTTTTTAAAGCTAAGGCATTTTAAAAGTATTTAATTGGTATATTTTATCAATCTCTCTTTCAATCTATGTCTCTCAGCCAATGTCTTTTGTCCATCAGGCATCAAAAATTCAAAATCAACAAGATACTATACAGGATCCCCTGTGTATTTTCTATCTTTGCGGCTTTTTTTCTTTTATAATATTTTCTTGTCTCTTTAAAGACTTTGTTTTATTTTTTTAAAACTATTTGTTTCTTTTTTAACTGTCTATACTCTTTTTGTCTCTCTCTCCCAAGCCTATGCACATTTTTTAAGCACACCGTGCCCTATTTAGAGGACTTTTTTGTTTAAGTCTGTCTTTATTGAACCTCTGTAATCATTTTTTGATTACAGCTAAGCAGATGTAGCTACTACCAGAGTGGCCACTTTGGCTGTTGGTTCTGCCCTACTGGGCTTTTCAACATGGCGGAGATAGCAATGAACTTCATGCTTACCCCAATCCCCTAATGCTGTCATCAGGTAGTGTGCAACCAGTCCACAAACCATTTTTTTTTCTGTATGAGGAAAAGTTAAATCTACCACACAGTACACAACTGATTAGCCTCTCTATACTGAGGCCTGTATTGGAGTATGGAAACTCACCATACTGTATATAGCTCATGGCAGCTGGGAGTTGGCTCCATTTTGCAAGCAACTGTTGGGAGCTCCACTGCTGTTGGCATGAAATTGTAAGAATAGGAAGTCCAGTGCAGTTCCATTTATGTGTATTCAGAACCTTTTATTTTTTTTTTTAAGTTTTCTTAGGCTCTATAGAAATTCAAGAGCCTCACATTAGTACTCATTTATAACTGGAGGTTTGTCTTCTGCCTCTTGCCCAATGGCTTACTTTTGCCCAGCTAGCTTAGTCAGTAGAGCATGGGACTCTTAACCTCAGAGTCATAGGTTTGAGTCCCATGTTGGGTACCATTTGTAAATGATAGTTTTTCTATCAACCACCAGTTCCTGAATATCCACTCTGGGGATTAATAATAATTATAAACCATTTGGTCAATGGCTTAAGTTTATTACTAACTAGCTTTTACATCTTAACTTAATCCATTTCTATTAATCTTTGTATTGTCACATGGCCATGGCATTCCCCACATCTTACTTCCCAGTTGCTGCTGGCATCTCCTAGACTCCACCATCTTTTTCCCTGTATCTTTAATTAGATTTCCTGCCTGACTCTGTTCTGCCTAAGCATTGGCAAATCAGGTCCTTTATTAACCAAAGGTAATAAGACATATTCACAGCATACAGAAGGGAATTTCATATCATACATCTATTACACAATTCCTAAGACTCTGGGAGCATCGCTTAAGAGGGAATGTAAATGCCATAAGATCCAAACCAGGAAACTGGCTGTGAGATTACATCTTCTAGAAATGACAGGAAAGCTCACCTATGATACAACAACAATATGACTGCCTAAAGAAGACATTAACAATCTACAATACCAATAGATATGCTAACAAGGAAGAGAGGAAATCTTAAGAGGTTCTACACATATAAAAGGAACTATAGGCAACCAAGGAATATTGAGAAAGAGAGACTTAGTTTTCCCCAAGGATGAATCCCCTTAATTGGTTATCCCATACCAAGTAGTCAGCTCTTAAATCATAAACATATAAGTAACAGAAAATAGGCTGAGTAGTTTATATTTATGTAAGTAGTCAGAAGCAGGTTATATTCATATATTTGGCCCCATATAAACACACATATTTTCATAACAAAAAAGATGCCATTAATTCAAGAGGGAGTTGTTGTAAAGAGAAAAGGGAAGGGGGAAACAATGTAATTATATTTTACTTTAAATATGATGCAAATTTAAAAGTATATCTGCTTAAAACTATAACACCATAAATAAAGAACACTAGTCTTTGAATTCTAAACAAATAAACATCATTTTACTTTTCATGGAATCCTTTATGCCAAAGTCTAACTGTTCCTATTTTTCATTACTCCTTCTTTGAAGTTTCTCCCTTGATTCATGAAAAGACCCATTTCCTCCACATGGATATTCTAAGTGCTTCTTTTATGTCAAGCATGGGAAACATGTTGCTGAGGAAACTGAGCTCCATCTCTGTCTAACCACATCGTCATAACGTGACTTTCAGGAAAAGACTCAAAGTTAAACAGCTGATAAATAAGAATCTAGACACACTGTATGCACATCACTTGTGTATAACATAGATGCCAGACATGATACCTACACCTGTGTTCTGTGTGCTTTATTTGTATTCAGAAGTATTTAGGAAGCCGGGCGATGGTGGCGCACGCCTTTAATCCCAGCACTCGGGAGACAGAGGCAGGCGGATCTCTGTGAGTTCAAGACCAGCCTGGTCTACAGAGCTAGTGACAGGACAGGCTCCAAAGCCACAGAGAAACCCTGTCTTGAAAAACCAAAAAAAACAACAAACAAACAAACAAACAAACAAACAAAAAAAAGAAGTATTTAGGATGAATCTGAAAGTTCCCATAGGCTTGCACTTTGGGTATCTGATTGTCAGTTTATGGCATTACTCTGGGGACCTGCCTGGTAGAAGACTTTTATGGCAGTCTTTGCAGACTAATATAGGACTCTGAGTCCATTTCAATGATCTGCTTCCTTGTCTAGCAGCAATGGGAGGTATTCCACCCCATACTCACACTATCTAGAGACACCATCATGTATTTGCCACTACGATGGACTGAAATTCTTATGAAACTATGATCCAAGTACACCTTTCCTTTCTTAAGCTGTTGTCAGTAATTTGTTACACCCACAAGAAAGTAGCTAGCTATAGTAGGCAAGTGCTGCGTTGTCTTTGTTATTATATAGACTGCCTTGTGCTCACTTGTTTTTCTCAACCTCATTTTACACATCTTTAGGAGATACTGGAGCTTTGCAATTCCTGTAGCTAGTGTGTAAATATAAATAAGCCTCCTCAAAAAGCATGAACATTTGACTGTTTCTGCAAATCAGGTAGGCTTTGCTTGAAATCAAGACAAATGCCATCGTGCTGAGAAAATAATATAAGGATATAAATACACACAGTTTCAACTGTGTTTTGAAATTGTGGCAAACTGTGTTTGTAAATGGTCTCATGTTCTTCCTGCTCTTACACGTGGATTTTAGTCACCAAAATAATTCCTACCTAATTGGACCAAAAATGAGAATATTTTATCAATGAATATAGGAAAAGGTGATGCAAAGCACCCCAAGCCTCTGTGTTCACACCTGGGCACCCTCAAATTCACTATGAAGTGCAAGGGATCCAGTGGAATAACTGAAGAACTCATCTACCATTGACCCTGCAATGGGATCCCCTTGAGGAAGCCTGTGGGAAGATGCTCCTTGGACATTACAATGTGAACAAAAACCAAAATTGTTTTTGGATTGGGGACTGAGATTTGAAGTCATTAGCTCATAATATTTATGGTGGTTCAAATAGGAATGGTACCCATAGGCTCTTATATTTGAATGCTTCATCATTAGGGAATGGCATTACTTAAGAGGGGTTAATGGGTGTGGCCTTGTTGGAGTAGGTGTGGTTTTGTTCGAGGAAGAGTGTCACTGAGGGTGGGCTCTGAAGTTTAAAAAGCTCAAGCCAGTCCCAGTATCTCTCTCTTCCTGCTGCCAGTGTATCTGGATGTAGAAGTCTCAGCTACTCTCCAGCACCATATCTGCCTGTGTGCAACAGTTCTCCCATCATAGCAATAATAGACTAAAACTCTAAAACCATACACAAGCCCCAATTAAATGTTTTCTTTTATAAGAGTTGCAATGGTCTTGGCATCTCTTTACTGCAATAGAGCACTTACAAAGGTGTAATTGGCACAAAATAACCCTATGAGAAGATTCTGTTTTATATGGTATATTCTTTGATAGAAATTCTGTATGAAAATCAGAGACATTTGGGATCCCACATAATTTAGAACAAGTTAGACTGCAAATTCAAGCAGCTCCTGTACTTGTAATACTGACCTCATGACATTCATTGAATCTTCTGTATAAGTTCATCATTTTCAGCCATTTTCCAGGGATATTCACTGGATAATAACCATGTTATAGATAAGGAGCTTGACATGGATGCTATGTTTCTGCCCTCATATGTCTGAAGATAGCATCAGTCACCTACAGTGAAGTTATACTGTTGGTCTCCTGCCAAACAGAAGCATTTTTGGAATACAAAACATTGGCAAGATTAATTTGACTAAAGTGGTGTTGTTTGCCTCACACTACAAGAAATCAGGAGCTGGCATTCTTAGGCTGGTGCTTGGCTCTGTGGTCCAGTATTATGATGCTGGAGCACGACTCTGTAGTCCATAGCTTTTTTCAGTTTTTCATGTCCTCATTCTCATCATGAATTGTTTTATTCTTATGCACAATCCCATCTTTGCTTGATAACAGCTTGGTACTCAGCTCTACATCTGCTCCTCAGGTATAGTAATGAAAAGATAACACAGGAAAAAACTGATGACTTTTATTAAGAAAGGAATAACTTTCCTAGATTCTTATTAGACTTTGTCATATGTCATATAAGCCAACTCTGTGTTATGTGTGACTTCTAGCCACAGTGGAATCTGGGAACTTACATTTTTATCCGTGCATATTGTCTACCCAACGAGAGTTTCTGTTACTGAAGAAAAACTGTATTTAATGAGCAGGCAACTAAAGGAATCTATTTCATTTACATAGAAATGACCTTTGCGTTTAGGGAAATATATACTCCAGAAGAAAAACCAAATACTGTAACTAAATAAAATTACCATAGGTTTTTTTTTTTTTTCTGGATACTTACTTCAGCACAAGTTTAAATTAATTGCAAATATGACTGAGATACTTGATCAAAAAATATGGAAATTGAAAGAAAACAAAATTAAAGCTTTAACTACATTACTGGAAATTTAGTTACATGTTTTGGATTTTCAAAACAGAGATCATACAGAACAATGAGAAGTTGTCAAAGAAACAATCAGAGAAAAATCTCTGAAACCTAAACAAGCTTTTGTGATGGCAAAGAACCAGAAAGTACTCAGCAAGGTGAAGGAAAATAGATCTTACTACAATCTGGAAAAATTAAAGACACCAGAATTTCAGGAAATATACAAACACTTGCAGATACAGGGGAGAAGAAAGAGGGCAGGAAAAGAAGGAATGAAACATCAAGTGCCACAGAAATGATCAAGAAGCAAAATGAAGGCAGACTTGGCAGCAATCACAGAGCAGGAGTCTCTGAATCAGTATCACAGAGGTTCTAGAGGAAGAGCTGCTCTGTACAATGCCCCTTCACACTTTCCAATGAACTCACACACTAATGGATATGCTTTAAAATAAGTAAACTGAAATCTTTAAATTGCATTTTACTGAAGACTTATGCTGAAGTTTGTTGGAATTAAAAGCATGGATTCCACAGATGTCCTTAAAGAGAACTGTATCACCAATATTGCAGTTAATGTCATATTAGAATAAACTTAGGAGCGAGTGGGAGGTGACAACATACAGTCCACATTTATAGCTGAAGGACTATAAAGTAATGGAGTAATTAGGATGGGAGAATTCTGAGTATAGTCCCTATCAAATAATTCAGTTGAGAAGGCCAGCTGGTCACATGGATAGAGCAGTGGTTGTTGATAGTAACCATGGAGACTAAAGACAAGACAAAACATGTTCCCACCCAATACAGAAAGATGGATGAAATGGAAGTGAGATAACCTGGGTTAGTTTGGGAAGATGAATCCTTGAAATGTTCTCCTAAGAAGTGAAGCCCTTTACTCTTTCGGCAAATGACTGGATGCTTTGGCCTCATAGGGCAGATGAGGGTCTCCCACTAAATTTTCTTCACACATGAACTTAACCCAGATTGCATTAAAACCATTTTTCTCTTTTACTGACATTTTGTACACTGATTGGAAAGTCAGAGACTTCACTTGATAGAAATAAGCAGAAAAATAACTTGTAAAGGTAGACATTTCTCTGCATGGATTCATAAAAGACAATTTGAAGGTAGTGAGCATTTTCTGGGGGGGGGATCATTGCTTGTGTTTCTCCATCTTGAGCAACTCACATTCTTTAAGTCAGTTTCAACTCAACAAACTTAGACTAAATTTCAAAGATTATTGACAAAGTTAGTAATTTCTGTTTCACTTGTTTTAGTAAAGTCTGGGGTTTGTATTTCTTTGGACAGATAAAATGTGCCTGGGTACTTCCATGTCATATGTAGAGGAAGAAGTACCTCTAAGAAATAAAAAGAGACATTTCACCATGTAGACTGAATATTGAGCTCCTTTGAGTTTCCTAAACTCCTATCAGATACATGGTCATGTAGCTGGGTATCTTAGAGACATGACTACTTCTGTTTAGAACACTCCATTTGGCTTCCAGTTAAACAGGGGGACAATATTTATTCCAATGACTAATGATTTAGAAAGCAGCGTCAACTTGGTTTTTTGAGGTAACAGAAAAGATTAGTGATACAAATATTTAAGTTGAAACTTTATTTTTCAAAGATCACTTCTATGTATAACCCATTACTGTTTGTTCTGTTTATTTGCTTCCATGCTAAAATTAGTCTGTATTTATTCATCCTCTGAACGTCTAGTGGGTGTCAAGGAGAAGCCACAGTGAAGTAGAGACACCTTTTGGAACATGTTTAGAAGGTTTACAAACTTATTTCATGGCTAGATCATCCAAAATGTTCTAAGAATTCAGTTCAGGTTCTCTCTTACAATCCAGTTTTTACAACACAACTATGTCAAGCACATGAGTTGAAATATGTCAGAGCTCCAATTCCATGGGCCTAAAAGGAAGTGACTAAAGTTAAGAAAATATGTCGGGAATACTCGGATGAGAAGGAGTGCTGGACAGGAAAGGAAAGAAAATGCTCAAATCTGTTCCAGGTGTTAACGCAGATGGAAAGAGCATGCCTGGAGATGACCTCAGAAGACAAGTGAGGAAGGAGAGCAGAAATAGGGCCTACCAAGGCCATTTGCATCATCGAAGCATGCCTCTTATGCCAGATGCTAGGTATTTTCACAGGGTGTCTCAGTGCAATGTGAATGTCCTGATCTAGGAACACTGAAGTTGTGCTGACATCAGAACAAGCCTAGTGTTGGGGTAGATAATTAGAGCAAAGCAGAAATGTGTGGGAACAGCATGAGGGAACATGGCTGCCTAATTACTGACTTCGAGGACGAATCCGTGGAATATAGGACGGGTAGCACAATGGAGCCTCACTGAGGACATAACAAGATGTGAAAAGGAAGACCATAGGAAACCTGAACCCACATCGTCCCACCAGTACCCCGGCAACAACTCTTATCAGAGAAACATGTCTACAGGAACAACAGTTTCCCCCTGACCACTTTTGTCTCCTCACCATGAGTGCGAAGGCCGACGCTTCCAACCCAATTCTCCTCCAGGGCTTTGGAACATTCATGTTCTTTGGTTTATTTCTTGCCAGCGTAAGAGAGTGAAGATGTGTTGTGAAGATGACTATGTCGCTATGGAAAAGTGACTCTGAGAAGAGGAATTCAGCATTCTCAGCCAAGGCCAGAAGGCCATTAATTCATACCATAAAACAGAGGGCCAAAGAACGCAAGAAGCGGCACCGCTCTGCGCAGAGACTCCCTGCAAGTGTAAACAGCAACCTTGGTTGTTGCTGGTGACTGGCTGTTTGTCAGACTCTGACAGAGTTTCAGAATGGAAACAATCAAGCAGTGATGTCAATGTCCCCATGGGGTACGGACATCTTTGCCAGCCTCCTTTCTACTCCTCTAGCTATAGGATGCAGTATGGAGCATAGCTGGCTTCCCGAGAAAACACTGAGACTGAGTTCTAAGCTATTTGGAAGCTTAATCAACAAAGAACAGTGTAAATATTTGGAAGGGGGTGGTGTGTGCTGCAAAGGCCCACACATAGGTGGAGGCTTTTCAGAAATAATCCTGACTTTGTGTCCCATGGCCTCCCAAAGGTCCTCCAGAGCTGCCAATATACTCATAAAGCTTAAAAGCCCATAAACATGTGGTTTCCTTCCCAGAGTTCTGTGCCCTGTACTTATTATCACTGACAATGGGAGCCTGTGTTATGGAAGCCTAAGGTTGTGCTAATGCTCATATGTCATTAAAAAGAAAATGGAAAAAATATTTCTTGACCTTTAAACAGAAAGTTACACACATAAACACAAAAAAGATGGCAGTGATGGAAATATTCTTTAAAGTGGTTGTGTCCTAGGAACTAATGACCACATTAAGAGTCACGAGAAGGCTAAGCCCACGTGATTGAACTACTTAGCGTTCAAAGACGGCCAGTGTCTGACTGTTTTAGTCTTTGATTGCCACTTTCTTCAGTATGAAGTTGGTGTTGTTATTGACCTATTCTCCTCTCTCTCTCTCTCTCTCTCTCTCTCTCTCTCTCTCTCTCTCTCTCTCTGTCTCTCTCACACAGAGTCAGTTGATGAGGAAATATTCTAGACCAGTGAGTACAGGCACACATGAATATTTTGATCAGGAACCCCATTTTACACAGTCACCCCTAGTTCCATCTAGCTGGAGCCCCATTCTTTTTGAGATATACTAACTACAATTAAGGTGTAAAATAACATATTATTCCTCACTAGCGACCCCTTCATCTGAAATTTTCTTGGACACGTCAGTCTCCATGTTCTAAAGAAGGCTTTCACAGAGGAAGTCAACATGGGCCAAGCATGGTCACTCTCTCCAGATACCTAATGTGTTTTCATTTGAGAGGCTGTGAGAAATAGATTTCAGCTCATCAATAGGATAAAAATTTACCCATAAAAACTGGTCCAAAAATGAAAGAGTCACCCTGATATGTAGTGAACATCTTACCCCTAAAATCAACAGAGAAGTCCATCTCCTGGAGTCCTTATGGGTGATCTCTGCATGTCAAATCATCAGCAATCTAAGTACTTCAAGAAGCATAGATAGTCTTTGTTTTCAGAGATTTGCTTTCCTGGGGTCATCTTGAACCCAATAGTATACATTTCCCTCCAATAGCTGAAAAAATAAAATAAATGTGGAAAAAATATATAAAGAAGTTTTTTTAAAAAATCACACAAAATCTCAGCAACCACCAGAATTCACTGGCTATCTTTCATACATCATAACACAACCATCTCACAAGTAAATTGCTTAGCATTAAGTATATTAAATCAAGAAAGAATCTTGACTATCATTGATAATATTTGTGGAGTTTACCCAGTTATATCTCCCAATTTTTTTGAGTGTAATCAGTATTATATTTACAAAACATACAACTTTATATGTCTTTTTTCATGTCAATGTAGTCAGGTATACAAATCTAAATATGATGTATAAACCATGATTGTCTTAGGGTTTCTATTGGTGTGAAGAAACACCATGACCAGGGCAACTCTTATAAAGAAAAGTAAGTGAAGCTAGCTTATAGTTCAGAGGTTCAGTCCATTGCCACCATGGCAGTGGCAGGCAGGCAGATACAATGCTGGGGAAGGATCTGAAAGTTCTACCTCTTAATCTGAAGGTAGCAAAAGGCATCTGTGTCCCATAATGGGCATAGTGTGAGCATTTATGAGACTTCAAAGCTCACCCCACAGTGGCATACTTCCTAGCTGCCTCCAATTTCCTGATGCCCTGCTTTCCCTACAATAATGAAGGTATCTTCCAACTAGGGGCCAACAAAACCCTTTCTGTGTTAAGTAACTTCCTGGGCGTCTTGTCACAGCAATGAGTCAAATAATACATTACCAGATCAGCTAGTAGTGGCCTAATACATGTCTTAGTGTTGACCTCGTTCATCATGTTTGGTGTCCTAAGATTGGTCAGTACGAATATGTCTGAAGTTGTTTCTTTTGTGACCTGTTTTGAGCACTCATTCCATAGTTTTTCTGACACTATTCATTATTCTGCTGTTATTGTTTGTATATTAGTGGGTTTTTTTAGACAGGGTCTCACTGTGTAGACTAGGCCAGACTCTTGCTCACAAAGACTCACCTGTTTCTGTGTCCCATGTGTTAGAACTAAAGATGAATGTTACCACATCTGGCTATATTATTAGTTTTCATGTAAGCTTTCATATCTAGGTAACATGTTCCCAAAACCTGAGACTACTGACTAAAGATTGGGTGTTTTTATTCCTATTAAATATTTACCAATTGTTTTCAGATCCCCCCACCAACAACCTGAGAGTGAATTCCTTTTTCCTTATTTTAGCCAATTGGTTTTCACTCTTTTTCAGGTCTGACAGTTGGTGTGCTCTGGGGTTTGCAGCTTTTCCTGTTTTTCATCTATCCATCTATCTATCTATCTATCTATCTATCTATCTATCTATCTACCTACCTACCTACCTACCTATCTATCATCTATCTATCTATCTATCTATCTATCTATCTATCTATCTATCTATCTACCTACCTACCTACCTACCTATCTATCATCTATCTATCTATCTATCTATCTACCTACCTACCTATCTATCATCTATCTATCTATCTATCTATCTATCTATCTATCTATCTATCTATCGTCTATCTATCATTTATTTGTATATAGAGAGATACACTGGTACCACTGCACATGTGTGGAGGTCCCAGGGCAACTTTTGTGGGATTGACTGTCTAGTTCAACCATATGCAGTCCCAGCAATAAACTCGGGTCGTCAGGTTTAGTGGCGATTGTCTTTACTTACTGAACCATTTCTGGCTCTGTCCTAAGTTTTATTGTTACTTTAATTTCCATTTTTCTGATTTGAAAGAAAATTAGTCATCTCATCTTATTTATTGGCTTTTGGATCTGCTGCTTTTAAAGAACTTAATCATAGCTTTTGCCCACCTTTAAACTACTTCTAGGATTTCTCTGTATAGAAATAAAGCCTTTATCAGCCATCTGCATTCAATATGTTTCTGAATTTATAGTCCATATTTCAATTTTGTTTATGGTTTCTTTGGCATCATTTAAGTATTTATTTATAAATAAAGCTGTGTTTATTTCCTTTATGGATCCTTGGTTGGTCATTTTGTTTCTTTTCTTTTTCTTTTGGGTTTTCAAGACAGGGTTTCTCTGTGTATCCCTGGCTGTCCTGGAACTTGCTTTGTAGAACAGGCCGGCCTCAAACCCAGAGATCTACCTGCCTCTCCTCTCGTCATGTTAGTAAGTCTGAGTTCCACTAAACTGAATATCTCAAAGCTCTTGATGTTATGAATGTACGTATAAAACACAACAAATATCCTGTCCTTCGCAAAGGAAACCTTTGGAGTGGTGTGCACTTCCACATTATAAAATAGGCATCAAAGGGGCCAAGCAAGAAGACTCATAACCTATGAATAAGAGAAAATGTATCAGTAAAACTGTTAGTGAAACTTTTCAGATCCAAGTTATTTGTCTTATTGTCAGAATTATGAAGAAGTTATTCTCAAAAGGATAAAAAAAAAAGAGGCCACCACAGCCACATTCTTAAGGGAGACTCACAAGAATGAACTTCTTTATCTTGGCATTGTCTTCAGGCTTGCTAAATCCACAATTGGTCACCAGTGATGTTCTTTAGGGATCAACACCCACTGCCATGGATAAAGGGTGTTTACCTCAAAAGAGAAATCTGATGTGAATAAGACAAACACATGGAATCCCAGCTCTGGGCATTCTTTTTTTCTTAAAGAAGCTTAGGAGGTAATATTTGCCAGATTTTCATCTCTGGTGACAAACATGCGGGACTTAATTGATTCCTGCAGAATTTCTTTAGCTGATGAAAGGGATATGTCTCTGAGAGACTTGCTTGTTGGCTGTTTTACATGCATGTGCACATACACACAGAGAGAGAGAGGAAGAGAGAGAGAGAGAGAGAGAGAGAGAGAGAGAGAGAGAGAGAGAGAGAGAGAGGAGAGTGCTGCCCCAAGAACTTTACGGCATGGCCAAACTAGAGCTTGCCAATTTACCAAAGCAAGTGTGAGGCAGCAGTTTTCCAGACCCCTGCCTTCAGGATAATGAAGACACCATTTGGTCTCCTCCTTAATTATCTGTTTAAGCCACCCTTAAACTGATCTGTTTGCTTAACAAGTGCAATAAAATTGAAAAGCAAGTATTGTCTGCTAAAGTTATTTAGTGAAGTGACTTCTCTCTTTTATAGAAAGAAAAGGAAGAGGCAGCGGCGATGACGAGTATGAGGATTGACTGGAAATAGACAGGGGTAGAATGTTGGATGCCTACTTCTGGTGCATGCGTTTTACTTAAAGCTGTCTCTATATCGTTAAGTCCAAGAACTTTACGAATGAAGCCTATATTCAAAATGCTTTTTAAATTACGGTTCCAGGGGTTCTAGCTTCAGAGTTCCTGGAACCGGAGACGCTCACTCCATCTGGAAGAGTCCAAATTTCTCCCCTTTCTGTACTCAGAAGAACTAGTGAAGTGTTGCCTTGAGGATTCAAACTTGCATGCAGATAGATGCCACTTCATGCCCAGAGCCACAGCCTCAGCTGGATGTACAGTGCTCCTCCATCAGCAGCCCAGCTTTTCATCTCAGCTTCGCTCTTTCCAAAGGGCCCACATTGTTCTGAGACCATACACCTTTTCTACCTCGTGACCATACACACTATAAGCCATTCATTTTGTTTGTTTTTACTTAATTAAAATACAAATATATTATTTCCATAATAGTTTCCTTCTTGCCTCTAATAAGGAATGACTCTCTCTTCAATCAAATCTCTTCTGTCTCTATGGACAGGGCTTTTCACCTCTCCACTGACACAGCCTAGTCATTATGTTACTACTCATATTGAGTGCGCAGTCTTTCCATCAGTCCTTACCCATCAGCTAATAAACACGGGATGGTCTCTCACAGAGACCAAGTGTGCTAGTATATTCTTTCCTTTCCCAGAAAGAATGATTTTCTCATCTTCCTTTTCTTTTCCCTATTACAGTCCCCCTAACTTTATTTCTATTTCTAACAGAGCAGTCTGTGCTTACTAATAACTCACGCATAACTGATGGCACCTTTCCTCATATTTGGCCACCCCATACAAACTGTCTCCCTTGGTCTTTTCATCTAAGGTGGTTTCCTAGTTTATACCTATAACACCTTTCTCCTTTCTCAAGGTCTCATGCTTGTTCTCTTGAACCCTTTTTAGGGTTCTGCACAGGTTTTCATTTCCTTAATGCTCTTAATATGGAGCACCACATGTATTTGTGTCTTTGGTCTTAAATCTTTATAAGGCGACTCAATTCACTATGCAAGATTTTAATCCTCTATTTATGTTTGCTTTCTAAATGTGTGATACTTGAAACATAGAATTTTTAAAAAGATCCTGTCTATAAAGGAATTTATCCTTCCCCATCCTGTTTATTTCTCTCTATGTGATTGATAATATAGTTGCCTAAATACTCCAGGGGCATCCAGGACTGTTGTAGGGAGGCCACTAGTTTGTTTTCGGCTGCCCTCTGCTTAGTTGTTTCCTGGCCACCCAGACTCCCAAAATAACCACACAGAAACTGTACTAATTAAATCACTGATTGGCCAATTAATTAAGCATATTACTAGCTAGCTCTTACATCTAGAATTAACCCATCTCCATTATTTTATAATTTACCACAAGGCTCATGGCCTACGAGCAAGGTTGCAGCATGTCTGCCTTTGGTGGCTCCATCCCTGACTCTACCTTCTTCTTCCAAGCTTTCAGTTTATTTTTCCCCTCAGATATGTTCTGCCCTGCTATAGGTCCAAAGCAGTTTCCTTATTCATTAATGGTGTTCACAGCATACAGAGGGGAATCCCACATCATAGGATAACAAGTACTTTCCTAGTTATTGACTTACCACCATTTTATTCATCAAGAATAAACTTAGTTTATTTGAACAATATTTTATTATTAGCAAATGTCTTTGTGCCTTCCTTGCCCCTGGGAATCTCTATGTGCCTTTATCCACTCAGCCACTTCTACCACGTAGTTTCCTACCCATCCAGCCAAATAGTGAAAGAAAAGTCCTCACCTCCTGGTGATAAGAACAGTTTCTTGTAAGACTCTCATGCCCTCCATTAACTCAGGGCTTTGAGAATATTCTAACAAAACTATAGGAAGCTGAAAGTCCTTTTCAACTTTCCATGAAGCTGAGCCTGAAAAACTGCCTGATGATGAATGGAGAATTTGAAGCAAGAAATCAGAAGGACAAAGCTTTGGACACTTAAAAGGGTGAATGAAACTCCTACAAGAAAACACAAACCATCTTTATAACCCTTGGTCCCTTAGACAATGTCAGAGTAACTAAACTTCGGTGCTGCTGGTATGCCAGGTAGCATTCAGTACATGGGACATACTTCAGAATTTAATGCTGGAGCTACCTTGTAAAGGAAAACGCAGTACTGGAGTATAAAAGAAGCTAGGGGCTTCTAAAATGCCTCAATTTCATCATCATCTGTAATGTAGAAGCTAAACGTTTTATATCTAACTTCCTTTTCCCAAATGCCACATGTTCTCTTCCTACAGCTGGACTTGTGTGTATTCTTTTCATTCAGCCTGGAGCATTCGGTCCGTTCTTATATATCCTGAAAGGCAAGGCTGTAGTCCTTTATCCGGAAATGGCGATCAGCTCTAGGATTCCAGTCTCCTTTTCCTTTGTAATGCATTCTTTTCATCGCCTCATTACATCAGTGACCATACTGTACAGGATGTGTTTGGCTTCCTTGCAATCTTTCTGGCCAGACCACATGCTCATTAAGTCCAGGAATGTGTCCCTTTACCTAGTAGGCATTTTTCCAATAAATATTTATTGCAAGAATGCACAAACAAGGGAATAAACAGATGGTCCTCGAGAGCAGAGTCTTCCTCCTTTCTCATACACTGTCTCTTTATATATCTGTCACTGAGCTGTGCTCGCATTGTGGATCTGTCCCAGTGAGGCATTTCTAGTTGGACCATTCCTGAGCACATCTGGGGTGTCACAACCACACTGGCGACAAGCTTGGTGTCTGCACAGAAAGAAGTAGCAATCTACTCAATTTCAAAAGGCAAAAGCTAGATAGAATTGAGGTTTGCGCTCTTCTAAGGCCAGAGATTTATCCCAAAGTGGCAAATTCAACAATGTTCCTCTTGTTGGAGAGAACGGTGTCCCACAATCTCCGAATAAAGAATGAGAACATATTCCGCATTTTTAAAATTTTTTTCTTTTCTTTTTTTTTTTTTTT
>NW_004949100.1:23405807-23508064 GCF_000317375.1 Microtus ochrogaster | reverse complement strand
TTTTTTGGTTTTTTGAGACAGGGTTTCTCTGTAGCTTTGGAGCCTGTCCTCACAGAGACACTCACAGAGATCCGCCTGCCTCTGCCTCCAGAGTGCTGGGATTAAAGGCGTGTGCCACCACCGCCCAGCCATATTCCACATTTTTAAACACTACAACTCTCAGTTTCACCCAGAAAATAGAACTAGGCCTTTTAAGAGACAGTTTTAGTTAGAGGAACCTTCCAGTAATGGTGAAAGACAGGGAAATAGATACAAAAACTAAACACTAAAGAAGCTGGACCAGAGCCTAAGTCAGGTCACTAAACCAGAGTGAAGTCTCCTGATGCTTCCTGTAATCATGGGAAGACTCAGTCTGCACTATCCCTCTTTCAGATAGCTAACTCAAGAAGCTGAGTATGACTTTTGACACAACAATATTTAAGTATATTTATTTTTTTACTATGTCGGTATTCTTAAGAGCACGGTACTGTGAGAGCTCTCTAACTTCTGGAGCAGGAGAGGGAAAGGACGCTTGCATACCTTCTAAAGTAAGAAGGATTCCATCTTATGAAGCCAAGGATCTCTCAAGTGAGTTGGAAAGCCAAAACAAAGACAAATGTCCACTATCCATCCAAGCTTGCCTTTACATGTTGATGACACCACCAAGAAGATACAGCGACTTCCTGTGTATATTGTGGGATTTATTTCCACACCATAGAAATAAGAAGCTTGGCAGATAAAAATTAAGAAATATTTTATGCATGTCTTTTGGTGGAATACATGATTTCCACTTATTCATTGTTAAGACTTGCTACAAAATGGAAATTAAATATTTGTGCAAATAAAAACAAAGATGTAAGTGGCCATTGATCTGTTGAGCTTGGATCAGCAAGTCATATTCGTGGACTGTCGGGGCTGCTCAGGGTCAGCTGTGTGAAAAGATGTCAGTCACTGAGTTTTATCTTCATTTTGACTTAACACTTACTCTAAATAATCCACCTTATTTTGTAACTTTGGGATCTTTGCTACTGTTCAACACTATTTTCTATGTTGTCCCACTCATCTGAATTTTAATACATTCTATATCATTCTCAGAAATAAATTTGTGTATATGCATGTGAATGTTAAAGACAATGAAATACTTCTGTGGAATATAAGTGATCTCAGTTGTTCACAGATCCAACAATTTAATGTTATCAGTTAGGTTTTCTCACACTCATAACACTGCATGCATCTTCTTCACTGTCTTATTAATAGGACTCTGGCTACTCAGTCACAAAGCTGTGTGTTAACCTTACTCCACCCCTTGATCTCCAGGGATCATATTCTGCCATTTTGTTTTCTTAGTCAAGTGCCGTGTCTTCCCTTTCTTCTCTATCCCTTCTCTGTACGGCTTTTCTGGCATACACAGGGCCACTCATTCTGATCTCTGATCATTTCCTACATCAAAATCTATTCTCTAGTACATATTTCATAACATTTCTACTTCAAGTTTTTCTAAATATTCACCGAATAAGCTTGCTTTTCTATTCCAGGAAATCCATTGGCTTGCCATGTCCTGCTTCGTCAGTCTACATTCCTTTGCCATATTGTAGAGATTCTTGATTGTGAGTACACAGAGCTCCTGAGTGTAAGCTTCTGTGCACTCCTGCTAATTCTACTACAGCACCCTTCCAATTTCCTTTAGAACTAAAATATTTGAAGACTGAAACTTCAGCCTTAAAATGTTGCTCCTTGTCCAGGCTGTCGTTTCTTTACATGGAACTTCTTCCCTTCTCTGGATACTCTGAGGTACATCCGGCTCTCCAAAGCTCACATCAGCTGTCCAGTGAACATCTGCTTCTTTGGATGTGTTCGTCAATGACAGTCTACACCAGGCAATTTAACACTTAAATATAATATTTTATAAATTTGGTTCATAAGTGCTTGGCTTCTTAGCTATACCTTATGCTAGAGAGTCTATCTTCCACTTGGAAATTCTTTCAGATGCCCAATTTAGTACTGACAGTAAACTTTATGGATAATCGATAAATCTTGATTGATTGATTGATTGACTGATTGCATGATTGGTTCTCAGTTCAATGTAGAGCCCATTTTTTTCTTCATGGAGTCTTACCTCTAGAATTTCATGTTAACTAATGTTTTTGTTGCCTTAATGCAACTGCAGGGTCAGCCAATAGGTTTCTTACTTATTCTTTTTGTTATTGTTGTTTTGTTTAGCTCTGCAGACCAGAAAAAGAGAGTGTCTTTGATTTTAGCAACCTCAACAGTATGGTGACAACTCCTGCCTGTTCTATCAACTTGGCAGTTATTCAAATGTCTTTGGTCATGAACTCATTCCTGATAGTCATATCACAAAATGCTCTAAGTATCCAGATGCCCCTAGCATTATGAATATCTCTTCTGGAATGTTACTTGGAGGCCGTACTTTATGCTTGTTCTGGCATTTTCCCTGAGACAGACCTGTCAACAAATAAGGACTTGATTCAGCCAGTCAGATTTCACGCCGCTTGTGTCACACTAAACATGGTCCTTTTCTCTTGGGAGTTATCTGTCTTTGGGGTGTGTGTTGGGCAGGGAGTGGAATGCACGTCTTTCCTTGGCTGCCCTTTCTGTATCTTCTAGAAATGAGATCATTTTCCTGGTCACTATTACTCTGCTGGCCTCTAACTTCTAGGAATCTGGAAGCTACAGAACAAAACATTGTGGACTGCCTTCACCAGTTCCTCTGACAGAGTACAGAGCAGGTGGGGAAATACAGTGAAATAGATGATCCCTGGCATTTTACGGTACCCTTTCTTTGTCAAAGTCAATTTCCACGTTTCCTCGGAGAATCATTGCATCATGTGAGAAAAACCCATGTCGAACATCAAAATAATATTTAAAATATTTGAAACTACATTTATTTTAGTAGAACTTTAAATGTAAGGTCTACGCTTATACTTCTTTTCTTTAGTACTGTTTTTTATGGCATTTTTTATTTTTTGGAAATTCTAATATGATTACATCATTCCCCCATTATCTTTTCCTTGCTCTAAGCCCTCTCTGCACTGTCTCTATCTCTCTCAAATTCGTAGCTGATTTTTCTTCAGTTGTCATTGCATACATATAGCTATACACATACATATGCATATATATTCCTAATTTTTATAGAGATTTCAAGCCTTAGATTTATAGACAATGCTAGGCAAAATGAATTACTAGGTGGTAATTATTTTATGTGTGGATAGTGTCATGGATATTGTTAGAATCTCTTGAGAATTACTAAGAGAGAAAAACTATGACTTTTAATTTCACTGATTGAAAGAGAATAGTCATGAGGAGAAGCCTGAAATTAACTGGACTTGGCATCAGTTATATTTGCAATTCTAATCTACAAATTCTAGGCATTATCACAAAGTAGAAGGGAGGGGAGGCAGGATGGCAAAAATGTTAAACCCTGGGTGAAGGAAAAGAAAGGATTGTTTGAGTGAGAAGATGAAAATCAATTGTTATTTCCTGCCAAAGATGACTTTAAATCATACATAGGAAGAGACCCTTGATGTTCTCTATGTTGGTCCAAATGATGGAGCTAGAGCCAAAGAAAGCAGTTGTATGAAGCTAGATCATGACTGACTGTAATATAATGAAGTTGTTCAAATGAAATTTAGAGTTAGCCAATTTTTGGAAAGGACTCTATAAGATATTACTATTAACATTGTAGAAAGAATAGATTTTTATATTGAGTATTGACATCAGATTATCACCAAACAAATTTTTCAGAGAGATGATCTTGCTGAATTATAAATAGCAGATAAAGCTTGCTTCTTCAGCCATTAATTCTAACAAATATTTGTATAATATTAATGACAATATCAATGTTCCTCAAACTATTCTCTAAAATGAGAAGAAAATAAATAATACCAGCTTCATTTTTTAAAAGTCACAATTACCCTGATACTAATACCAAATAATGCCACAAAATATTAAGAAAATTATAGATTGGTCAATCTCTTTGTTGAACATGGTTGAAAAAAATTTCAAATTTTTATACCAAATTAAAACATACATTAAAAATAACATTCAATATGATTACATTGGATTCATCCCACAAATACAGGGACAGTTAAACAAAGATAACTCAATATATAAAATATATCAATAAGTGGATTCAAGGATAGAAATCACATAGACATAGCAGCAATACAGGAAAGACTTTTAGTAAGGCTCAATGTTTCTTCACAATAAAAGATCTTGTGTCTGCAGATGCCTCATTGTGTAAAGGTATGTTTTTAAAATTTATTTTTCAAAACGATCTTTTCTCATTTTACATATGAATCCCAGTTCCTTCCCCCTCCCCTTTTCCTACCATTCCTCTTACCCCACCCCCACCCCCCATCTACTTCTCAAAGAGAATAAGGCTTTTCATGGGGAGTCAACAAAGTCTGGTGCATCACTTTGAGGCAGAACCAACATCTTCTCCCCTATATCTAGGCTAAACAAAGTATCCTTACAAAGAGAATGGACTCCAAAAAACCAGTTCAAGCACTAGGGATAAATCCTGTTCCTACTGCGGTGGACCAGCAGACAGTTCCTATCACACAAGTGTCACCCACATTCAGAGTGCCTAGTTTGGGCTGATGCAGGTTCCCCCACTGTCAGTCAGGAGTCCGTGATAGGCTTAGCAACCTGAGTTTGATCCTCAGAAAGCATGCAAAGGTAGAAGGAACGAACTAACTCCATAATGTGGGCTCTCAGTTCTCAAGACACTAAATATGTCTTGCTTTGGAAAGTACTTATTGAAATGCTGGTGGTTTATGGTCCTTTCGGAGGTAAAGGCACAATATTAGTACTTTGAAATTCAATCCTTTTTTAATTTATTATTTTTAATCAAAATATAGTAACATAATTTTCTTTCTCTTTCTTCCAACCCTCTCCATGTTTTCCTTACCACTCTCAAATTTGTGGTCTTTTTCTTAATAATTATTGCTGCATACATACACCTATCCATTTATATATGAGTAAATATATGAATACAAACTGCTGAGTCCGTTTAATTTTTCTCACATTTATGTGTCTTTAAGGATGATCACTTGGTGTTGGGTAACCAACTAGGGGTCTTATCTCCGGAGAAACTAATTCTCCCTCCATTAACAGTCATTAATAGCCTGTAGTTATGGTATGGAGGACCATTCATTTCCCACATCCATGTAGGATTGTTAATTGGTAGTGTTTCTTCTCTTGTTTACACATCTATATTGTTAGCATATGTCATATATATAGTGCGTATGTGTAATTACCCAAAAGACTTCCTGGTCTGCTTTTATAATCTTCCCACCTTATCTCTACAGAGTTCCCTGAGCCTTAGGTTTGGGGGTTGTGTTGTAGATGCATCAGCTGGGATAACACACAGTCAGTTATTCTCTGCATTTTGATCAGATATACATTTGAAACTTCTTTGATATGAATTGAGAGCTATACTTATCAGTTGATACAAGGATAAATATTGAGAACACAATTGGAAATTATAGTGGTGTAGGAAAGTGGGAAAAATAGATTCTCCTCTGAAATCCATGACCTCATCAGCCCTGGGTAGTTGACTAGTTTTTTATTACCAGGAATGATTTTCATCCTGTTGACCAGCCCTTAAGTCCAATTAGACAACAGTTGAAATTATACCCCTACCTATCATCCCGGACAAAATTTAACTTCAAATGAATCAAAGACCTCAATATGAAACATGAAAACTGAAGTTTTTCCCATTTTCTGAGCAAGATTACATTCACTCAAGAAATGGGTGAAAAGGTTCTGCACAGGAAAGGAAACAGTCATCCGGTAAAGGGAAGCAGAAAGCCTTCTCCCTGATGACTAGCATCCATATTGTCCGAAGGTGGCATGCACGTCACCAAGGGAGAAAGGCACTTAACTGTCTTACTCATCTATGACACCTATTTACCACAGCCATGACCAGCATGGCACAAAAATCATAAAGGAATACATTTATAAGTAACCAATGCAATTCTTTCAATATGTCCTGTCCAATGTCATACTTCACAAAGTATATTTTGTGTTATGCTCACAAATGAGTCATAAATATTTGAACCAGTAAGAAGTTGACTACAGCCTGCGGCTTTCAAGACTCAGTACTGAGTCTTATCTATGCCCAAAGTGTTGATTCTTTGGGCAGTACATGTGGTCATACAGGTAAGTGCTTGGAATTCACCCTCTGTCAGGCTCATCTCTAAGTCAACTGATGAACAAGTGTGCTTTCTGGCTTGGACCTGTGTATTTTCCTCCAATCTCTGTGAGCTTATATGTGCATCAGCTACATTGTGTCTAAAAAGCTTTGTTTCGTTGGTATCTTCCAGCGCCAATGGCTCTTACAGTCCTACTTCCTCTGACGGAAAGTCCTCTGAGGCCCAAGGAGAGCAATTGGAAGGAGAATTCCCATTTAGAAATGCATTTTTCAAGATCTTTCACTCTCTGAGAATATTGCCCAGTTGTGGACTTCTGTATTTATTCCCATCTGCTGCAGAAAGAAGTTTATCTGATGATGGCTGAGCAAGACACTGGTCTGTGGGTATAGCAGGATATCATTAGGAGTCATTTTATTGCTATGTTGCTTTAGCAAAACAATAGTATTTTGTTTTTCTCTTAACTACCTGGCCTATCTAGTCTCGGGTTCTTGGCCACTCAGGCAGTATCAAGCGTGGGTTCCATCTCACAGAGTGGGTCTTAAATCCAATCAGTTAGTAGTTGGGTAATCACAGAATATTTGTATTATTATTGTACCACTCTATCATGCAGGTATGTCTTCATTGGAGATTAAAGGATTTGTATAGGGTTGGTGTCTCCCTTTCTTCTCTGCACCATGCAGAGTACCTTATCATAAACACTTGTCAGTAGGGGTGAAGGCTCTAGTTAAGCATCAGTCTGACTTCTCCATCTTCAGTACATTAAGTAGATATTGTCTTCAGCAATGTGTCCCTATTGTCAGTTTGTGGAAAGCAACTCATAGCCCTAAAAAGAGCTTTGGCAATAGCTTGGGTAGTTTGGGAGTTTCCATGAGGGCCTTTGGCCAACCATTCAATTAGACAAAACCCATTCTTGTAGCAAGGGGTTTTATTTGGTGTCAAGAGATATCTAATTGGAGCTTTTCATCCCCTGTTATTCAGTGGTTCCATTTGATTTCTTTCATTTACATGGATATTGAAGAGAAGCTTTTACTGTACTAGGTTTCTAAACAATGCCTCAAATGGTCCTTAGCTTTAGGGGTCCCTCCCTGTAGTGCCTTCCTTACCCCCATCTTCCCTCCCCATCACCATTTAATCCTTCCATTCCAGTCTCTCTCTGTCTCCATCAAACCATAATTCCATTTCCCTTCCTGAAAACATAGGTTATGTTTTAGAATCTTGTACTTAATCACTCTATATAAAACTGCTGCTTAAACCCTGCCCTCATTGTTTTACTTACCCTCATGATATTTAGCACCTTTTTATAAGATATTATGTGCTTTTATTAATATTTATGTTTTTGTTCATTCAACTAAAGAACAAGATGACTGTCTATTTCATTCACTGGTAATTTTTCAGGTGCCCAGACTAATATCAGAAAAACAGTACCCGATAAGCATCTCTCTTAAATAAATGAGCCTATCTACACATTTCTGGAACCTGACAAAATCCCCCAAATATTTTAAGTATCCAAATAAATATTCTATACAACCTAGTTGTACATCATTTCTAATAATAATAAACATTCAGTGAGCATTCACCATGTTCTCAGCAACTTACACACATCACCTCACTAAAGCCTTACCACAACCCTGTGACGTAGATTGCTATCTTCAGTTACAAGAAATCTGAGACATGAAGAAAATCAGCAACTTTCCCAAGGTCAATAAGCAATGGGGCTGAGATTCCAACGTCAATGCCCATGATCTTATAAAGTGTGTTTTTCTACCTCAAAAATCAATTATGACCGCATGTTTACTTTTCTTGATATTATATACTTTTTCAGGCTAGTGTATCTTAACCTAAATAGCATCTGAACTCTGGGCATAAAAGATACCAATATAACATCTGGTATTAAAATTATGTATGGTATATATTTTGTAGTTAATTATTGTGGAATTAAGGGAAAATGACACTGTGTGTAGTTGGCTGATTGGTTTGAAAAGAAAAGTGCAGAATAACGAGACACCCATGGCTTGCTGCCTTTTTTTTTCTTTTAGGAGAGCATTGTTTTAGCTTTCATTTGGAGGCCACAGGACCAGTGTCAGGTACTGCCATGGGTTCGGTCTCTGGTGAGGCTCTCACTATGAGAGAGGAGACAGGTAGAAAGACCAGATGATCAGGAAACCCGAGGGATTTGTGGGCCAGACTGTTTTTCAAATAACCACTTTATCTTAAGTGTTGTGCTCATGTCTTCTAATCAGAGCCCCTGCAGTGATCTGGGCACCTTTCACTAGCTCTCACTAGCCTAGTGAGTATGTGTGTCCATGCAAGCAATGCCTGGGTTAATTTATTTATTGGTCCCTAAGTCTCTTATTTTGTCTGTTTATTTATTTTACATCCCAACCTCAGTTTCCCCTCCCTCTTCCCCTCCCATTCTCTCCCCCACCTCTGCTCTACCCCTGCCCTAACTCACTTCTCCTCCATTTCTGTTCAGAAAAGAGCAGGTTTCCCAAGGATATCAATAAAACATGGCATATCAAGTTGTAGAAAAACTAAGCACCTCTCCTTGTATTTATTAAAGCTGAGCAAAGTAACTCATTATGAGGAATAGGTTCACAAAAGCCAGCCAAAGCATTAGGGACAGCTCCTGCTACCACTGTTAGGAGTCCCAAAAGAAGACCAAGCTACAGCTGCCACATATATAGAGATAGCCTCAATCAGTCCCATGCAGGCTCTCTGGTTGTAGCTTCAGTCTCTGTGAGCTCCTATGAGCCTAGATTAGCTGATTCTGTGGTGTGTGTGTGTGTGTGTGTGTGTGTGTGTGTGTGTGTGTGTGTGTGTGTGTGTGTGTGTGATGTCCTTGAGCCCATTGGCCTCTACAGAGGGTCCTAACTTTTAAAAGATAATTTACACCCCATCCTTTGGCTCACCTTCCAATGGTGGTCAAGGCAGTTTCTCCCTGGAAACCTTCTAACTGTGGTCAGAGAATCAGAGAATTGATTTTCACCCTCCTTCCCACCTTCCAATTTCAATTTCTCAGAATTTACTCCAGCATAGTAGCAGACACCTGCTGCAGCCTCTCCTACCCCGTGCCCCCATTGTAGAGAACTAAGTAGATCCTTTCCTACAGGCTTTCTTCTTCATCCCAACTTTTGTGTCCCCCACCACCATGGGTATTCTCTCCCTGGAAACTCCTGGATACGTGCTGCTGAGAGAAGCAGCTTACCTCTCCCCTGTGTACCTTCTCACCTGCCCCCTTCCCCCCCGCACACATGCACACAAACTGTTCTATCGCATCCCCTCTCTTTAGTGTTAGCTCAGAGTATCTAGAAACAAGTTCTACACAGAATTTCCCATGGTCGCACCTAGCAGGGACCTAAGAAACACTCCCTGTCAGGCAACCCGCAGCCACCACATGCAAATAAGATCAAGAGAAAGCAAAAGAAACCAAGGAATGGAAAATCCACCCAACAAAGACAAGACCAGACAGGTATTAGCACATAGAATTACCATCTACTCAAACCCAAATGCTTAGATACCAGTGTAAAAACACAGCCCATAACAGACGGGACAACATGTCTCCACTAGAACTTTGCAACCATACCACAACAGGACCTGGGTATTGCAACATAGCTTCTGTATATGAGAGAGAATGTGTGTGTGTGTGTGTGTGTGTGTGTGTGTGTGTGTGTGTGTGTATTCACATACACATATTTGATCTAAATAGAATCATCAAGTAATGGGGCAGGCAGAGTCCCATATGGACACCTCTGATCACCAATTAAAGCCTCCAGTGCCTGGAATAGTTCAAAATGGGATGTCTCCATTAATTCCTTCAACTCATGACTCAGGGAAATTTGTGGAAGAGGAGACAGAAACAATGTAAGAGCCAACAGGGATGGAACCAAGGAAGCAAGTCTCTCTAAACATAGCAGGGCAAGTGTACATAGGAGCTCACAGACACTGTGGCAGCATGCCCGGGACTTGCAAAGGTCTGTGCCAAATGGGGTCCCAGAGTAGACAGAAGTAGACACATGCTCCTATCCCTAACCCAGAAAGTATCTCCAATACATGTCCACTCTGAGTCTGTCTGTCTATATTTCTTGTGCTTTCTTCTTTGGCTCTTTGTTTATGTGTTCATTTGTTTGTTTTGTTCCACTCAAATTTTGTTTTTGCTTTTATTTTATTATTTTTTTAGATTCCCATTTGTTTTCTGTAGTTGAGGGCTGAAAGAGAAGTGGCTTTGGGTGGGTGAGGAGATGGGAAAGATCTGGACAGAACTGGAGGAGGGACAAATAGAATCATAATATATTGTATGAAAATATATTTTCATCAGTAAATAAATAAATAAAATTCAAAAATGTATACACAGGGTATTTCATTTGCATGTGTCTCTGTGTACCATAGTGGTGGCCAGAAGACAGGTGGAGTGGGATGAGCCTCCCTGTTGATGCTGGCAGTTGAGCTCAGGTCCTCTGGAAAAACAGTAGGTTTGTTTGTTGTTTATTTGTTTGTTTGTTTTAGCACTGAGCCATCTCTCCAGCTCTGCTTGTGTCTTCCTTAAATGATGTCTCTCCATTGTGGATCAGCTGCTTGGTCTTTCAAGAAGCATGTTAAGGAAAATAACATTAGGATTATAGAGTTTTTAATAGTAAATTGGACATATTATTTAATGTTACATTACCCCGTTGTATTTTCTATTAGCACACTATGAAGTTTTTATCTATATTAATCAGTGTCCCTCAACAATCCTTTCTTTAATGGAAACTCTCTATGTCATCTCGAGGATGTAGTTTTCTTCCTTTCACAATTGTCTCTCTAATGGACTATAATTGCAAGCAGATTTTGCCTGCTTTATTTCTTAAAAGGAGATTATGGCATCTAAGGATAATATTTTTAATATTTGTATCACACATTGCCAAATATTTTCTATAAAGCTTATATGAATCTAAATTCTAGCCAAATATGAATAGCTGGTGTAAAACATTCTTGGTCAAGCTGAGCTGTATCAGTTTGACAGTTTGAGGCAGGAATTATGGAATGACAGAAATGTCTGTGAACATTTCCCAGTGGTAGAATGCTTGTCTAGCCAGGAGCACGAATGAATAATTGAGTGAGCGAGTGACTGAACAAACAAATAACAAACATTAAATAACTATTCGAAAGCTAATCTTGTACTTTTAGCTTCTTTTTGTGATTGCTAATGGGCTAGGACCCATTTGGGAAATGTTTTTTAGGATTCTTTTTCCTCATGTCCTCTACAGAGCTTTATCAGGTTCTGTATAAATATTTAGTGAGTTTACATGTATAAAGATCATTTACCATACTAGCTGTTATTAGCCTTTCTTGATTTATATTAATTTTTCTTATACTTATAGGTAACTTAATGAAAATGTTTTCATCTATTTCAAATGAGTATACTGATACTCTACTCCTTTTGTAACCTTCAAAATCATGTACATTTCTTCTGTTTTGAAGGACCAATATTTGGATTTTTAAAGCTTTTGTGTAACAGTTCAAGCTGTTGAATTCATTGAATAATCTCAAAAAGTTTCCAAATTGTTTATCATGTGTTTTGGGTAGTGTTTTGTCAACTTGACATAAGCTAGAGACATTCGGAAAGAATGATTTTCAATTAAAAAGAAATAACTCCGTAAGATTGACCTATCGGTAAGTGTGCTGTAGGTGGGCCTGAACCGTAGAGGAAAGCATTCTGAGAAAGTCATGAGGAACAGTCTAGTAAGCAGCGCTCTTCCACAATCTCAGTTTCAGTTCCTACCTCCAGTCCCTCAGTGATGGACTGTGACCTGGAAGTAAAATAAAATAAACTGCTTCCTCCCCAGGTAACCTTTGGTCATGGTGTTTTATCACAGAAATAGAAACCTAACTATGACATCACATAAATCTGAGACTTGTAGTGTTCTACTACTGTACTTTGGTTTTAATTATGGTTTGTAGCAATAGAAACATGTAGAATAGGCACCAGAAGAAGGAACAAGACCACGATGGCTGTGGAGGGCTAGCCTCTTGGCCTGCAAGGATGCTCTCGAACTGGTGAGTACCTTGCCGTGACTGCTAGCTACCCTACCAAACCTTTGACCTTTAAAGACACGGGGTGTGACATGCCATCCAGGCTCTGGTTTCCATCCCCTGCAGCACGCTTAAGCCCCTTCTCATAACACAGTCCCTGTGTCATAGGCTGCTGAGGTCTAAACTCGATTTGGCTGCCTGGGACACTCTTAACGCTGTCAGGGAAAAAAACGGTCTAATTAGATGACAGGGTTGTTGAGAGACTCCTTATCAGTTGTCAAATTCTGCATAGGGTATGTCAGAGCTTCAAAATTGGAGCTGACTTGAGCATGTGGGATCCCTGACGGCCATGCAGTGCCAATAAAAGGCTCAAGCGGGTGGGCCAGGGCTAGCTGATCTGCAGGCCATTTACAAGCGGCTTTTCAGAGGAAGTGGTAAAAGGTCGATTGCTGTGTGGTTGCATAATCCCGTGTACCTGCACACATGCACACACACACACACACACAATCCAGGAAGAAGCAGTGGACTCCCAGAGAAGTCACACATAGAAAGGAAGAGGTTAAAACACACAAAACCTGCTCTTTATTTTAAACATCTGCATTCCATTCCTCTTTCAAATAGGGAGCAGCCTCCCAAAGCAGAAGTGAGTTAGGCCAGGCAACAAGCAATTTTGTGAATCCACGATTTCAAGATGGCAGTTTTTTTTTCTCTCACTGTCTCACACAGTGAGAGAAACGGGGCAGAAAAGACAGATGTTCAAATCTCTCACCAGTCCCTTCCCACTGTGCTTTCCTGAGCAAATCTTTTTCCTTATGCCAGAGGCTTCTTTTGATGCATAGAATATAATAAAAAAATCCATATATGCATGTTCTGGAGATGAGTTTGAGTAAATTAGGTGCCTACTACTTTTTTAAAAACAGGCTTAGTTTATATATATATATAACAAATACTGATTTTAGTAATATTATTATCCTTTTTAAAGACCTGGTTATCTGCTTTGCAGATCTCCTCTTTTGGGTGCCTCTGGAGAGTAGATAGTTTGAGAGATATTTTGCTACCTCAAACCCAGAGGAGCTCTACTCCATGGTGACATCTAATCGACCACAGTGGTACTGTAAACATTCAGCATTTGGGCTCTTTGTAATGCAGGTCTGGAGCCTTATCTCAATGAATCCCTTTACAGTACCTTAAATGGGCAGCTATTAAAGTCTTTCAGCCTTCCCTTGAGAGCCACAGAGAACAGTGCAAATTCTTTTTAAGTTTAGAGGTAAAATGTTGCCAGATATCTGGAGCATACTTCCTTCTAGAACCCTTCCCAAAGAGGATCCCTAACGTCCTAAAGAAACAGTGGAGCAAACGTGAAGCCTTGGCTGAGCACTGACTCCCGGGGTCTTCAGATGCCTACAGGCTGTAAGCACTGCAGAATGCAGGGCCACTGCTGTGGCTCGGTGTCGTGTAGGACAGGGATGAAGGAAGGGATGGAGGTAAAGAGGAAGGAGGGTCAAGGGACTGAAAGAGAATAGGAAAGAGAAGAAAAAAACAGGTCAAAAGAGAAAGGAAAAGAGCAAGCAGGAAAGGGAAGAGGAAGGTAGGGAGAAGGAGGAAGGGAAAGAGAGAGGGAGGGAACATGAAAAGGCATGGACAATGCAGGGTGGGGCAAAGAGTGCTGTCCTTTCTGAAGGGGAAAGTGGGCATCATTTCAAAGAAGGACTTACCATGAAGTGTAGCAATAGTAGCAACAAAACACACTAAATTCCATAATAAACCCCTTCAGACTTCCCATAAAGTCAAAATTCCCTCCAGGGTTTGGGTTTGTTTCAAATAAAAGGTACCAGAAAAGAAAGAGTATTAGTTACAGCTTGGTATTAGAAAAGAAAAGTCTCTTTCAAGCAACTTCAACTCAGCAAGTTCAAAACCAGATTCTTTTCCCCCAAGAAAACCTGTAATTCTTATTAAATTTTCCTTCACAGAAAATGATGGTTTTAAAAGCCATCACCTTTCTCTGATTTCCTTCTTTAGTCTGCTTATACTCTTTTAATGCCATACCTGGGTTCTTTATAAATATCCCTTCCCTTCTAGAGACAGTGGGGGATGGGGAAGAAACACAGAAGCCACCGTGGCTAGAACACATCAGCAGGTGGGGGCAGAGCAGTCCCAGGAATTATCTAGGCTAATATTAGTGTTCCCAGTCACAATCAGTAAATAGTTATGACGTGATTTCTTCTGCAAGGATGCTGCCCACCCTCCTCATGGCTAAATGCCAGCTCTACAGAGCACTCACAAGCTTGAGGGAAGCACTCAGCTTGCCTCTCACCTTTGCGATCCAGTGCGCTCCCTGTGGGGAGGAAGGCAAACACACAGATGCGCTGCTGGGTACGACACCCTGTCCCCTTACAGCTGTGAAACTGCACCAATGTCTTTCCCTGTCACGTCTGGGTGTCCCAGTTTGACTGGATGCTACTCATCCTAATTTTTCTGATGTTCTGCACCAGCGATGACATTGCCATGTCTCTTAAAGTGCTCTTCATATTTAGTGTTGAGCCCTTGGGGATAGCTCAACAATTTTCTTAAGCTTTGTTTGAACAGTTTATGCCCGGAAAATAAAATCTTCACGTGACTCCAACTTTGTCTCCAACAGCTTACACTCCAGAAATCCGCCTTCTGCAAAGCCGCCTTCTGCATAGCCGTCCACCTCTGTGTGTTGGCCACGAGCTATTTGTTACTAAGAGTTTTAGGAAAATGGCTGTTTCTTCACAACTTTGCTTTAGTTATTGTCAGAACTGAGTAGGAAGAAGTGGGCCACCCTGCTTTCTCTGGCGTATAGTTTTCGTGCTGACTCAAAAGAGAGGCATAACTTAAGAAAATCATCCCTTTTCCTACTCTAAAGTCTGCGAAACAGTAATGTAAACAGCGGTTTTATTTACATACAGAAATAACAAAGTTAAAAGAACAAAGGGCTGGATAGAAGCGCCAGGACACCACATTCAGAACAATTTGTATACAGGAAGCTTGACACAAATATTTTTATTCGACCACACAGCCCTATTTGCACCTTTCAGTGGTAAAAGTCAGTTAAGATTTTTTTTTTTTCTAAGTTTGTTTTTTACTACTTCTCCCCTTTTCACTGACACTCTGTTCTCTACCCTACGGACACCTTCCTAGTTCCTATCATGCCATTTCACGCACGCAGAAGCAGCATGAGCCAGGCAAAGAGCTTGACCTCCCTCACGCCAGGCCGGACTCTAGGTACGACGTCCAGAAAAGAAAACAGCAGCTTGCAAGAAAGTGCTGCACCATGCTGCGTTTGCAGTGCTTCTCACAGCTTCCGGGAAGCAAGATCTAAGCTCAAAGCCCAAATCTTGGCGCAGGGTCCGTGTGCCCATGTTTGAGTGTTGTTCTGCTCCACTCATCTGAGGTCTGAGAGAGCCAGGCGCAAAGAAGCAGCCTTAGCGGTAGGATGTCCCTAGCTTCTGGTTCCTCAGAGGAGAATCCCATCTAAAACGTGAGTTAACGGAGCCGGTGAACTAGTTTACACACGTGTTCTGAGGAAGTCAACGTCCTCCAGAGAAAGAAAGTGGAAAAGCCTAGCGGTAGAGACGAGACGCTGATAGGAAACATGACTCTTATTTATGATGGGAGAACTGAACAAGACATGTACAATTAGCAAGCAGCGATCAGCTAAAAAAAAAAAAATGTCTCTAAGAGCTCCAGCAAAAGTCTATGTGAAAGAAAGCAACTTAACACTCCAAGGCTAAGCATGCCCACATGAACTATAATTCGGCAGTAACTGGAGCCACACAGCATACTATTATTCTCAGTTTATAAGACACAGCCTCCACATACAGCAACGCAAATGACCATGATTTCTATTCTAATAGGCCCTTGGGTGGGGAAGTTATGAGGAAAGCCTAATACACGGCGGCTCTAAGGAAGGCATTGAGAAAGGTTGACGGAGTTTTACTCTGGCCTCCTAGGTTTGGCATAATTCTGTCATTGAGAGAAAATGAGTGAGTGCATTCTGGTCCTCTTGCCTGGAGCTGGAAGACAGCAAAGATTTTAGCAACCTCGGCAGAGTCCTTTTGCATTTGCTTTCTGCCGTCAGTCCAAAACCACAAGCTTTTAATTTTCCCTGAAGATTAAACCAATATTTACCAGTAAGCCTGCATTTATCCTAGGAACCCTTTACTGTAAACTATTGGTTTCAAGTAAACGTTAGATCTTGTTTAAGTTGCCCCTCCTTGGTGAAGCAGCCACGGGAAAGAATGCTGCACCCAGAAGAAGAGAACGGGGACGGAAACCTTCCCCGGCTCCTGCCAGGGCCGGCTTTCACAGTCTGTTCTCATTTGTTTCCCAGGCTGTCTAATTAGTGATCCAGTGTAGTCATTCCTCAATCTCGGCAATGAATTACTTCCTGAGGTGGCTGTTCGGAAAGCGAGACGTAAGGAGTTCAATAAAACAGTGAAAAGAAATCTAGTCTGATATAAAATAGACTAATGAACAAGAGACTTAATAGAAAGCAGTTGCAGCATCAAAAAGCATATTGTTTCCAAAATGGCCGGCTGTAAACTCTGCTTTTGCCCTAATCCAGCTCATCACGGGAGCAGACGGTGTTCTTTGGTCTGTTTGAGGCAAGGATATTCCAACCTCCATCCACGGAAATACTGCAGAATAGCCTCAAAACTCTAACCAGCTTTTACCTTATACTTGGCTTAAAGTTTTGGTGAGCCAAATGGAATCGTCCTTTAATAGAATTCAAATAATGTCCATACCATTAAAGACCTGAGGGTAAAAGCTGCATTCCAAATGTTACCTGTGCTAGGCTTTTAAAGAACATCCAAACCACACACTGAGGTCATGTTCAAGGCTTACAGTTCCTCAGAGATGGCGGGGGAAATCTCTGGCAAAACTCATTTGAGAACCTTTCACTTGGCCATCCTAAATTATCACCTTTACTGAGGAAGATAAGGCCTGGCTTCAGTGAGCTGCCAGAGGGCCAGTGCTGGGCCTCTGTGAGTCACTGCAATACTTGACTTTGTACACTGGGAGGAGGGTCTGCCCTTTTTTCTGACGCTGTGCTCTGAACGCTGTCTTTTACTAACTGTGAGTTTAAGTGACATACTGAATACTCTACTGGAAGTCTAATTTACCAACCAAACTATCTATCCCTGCTTCTGAAACTGCTTGCCTGAGGACAATGAAGAACAGGTGTTGCAGATTTTCTCCATAGAAGTCACAGTGCTCTAGGGAAGGTGTGGCTCAGCCCGTAGCTATAGACTGGAGCAGAACGTTTCTACTGTAGCAGTCACTGTGACACTCTTTCTCAGCATGGCTCAAGCTCCTTCTTGGCCAGGTGTGCAGGAGATGAACTAAACCATCATAGTATAAGACAGCCTTCTCTGAGTGAGTGCCCATCTCCAGAAGGCAGAGCAAGCAAAGAGGGTCGGGACAACAGAGGCTGTGCTCTTGACTCTTGTATTTGAAAGGCAGTGTGTCATCTTTAACATTACAGATGGGACACATGATTTTTTTAGGCTGTGTAATTGTGTCTCATTTTGTTCTTAGGAATTGAACCCTTTTCTCAAAAAAAAAAAAAATCAGAAAAACTAGCAATAGAAAATAGCTGAAGTCATACAGCTTTGGATAAAATCGGGATAACAACTCCAAGTCCCTTCCAGTGCCATGTTTTCAGGGTTCCTTGCCACTAGCGGAGACCTCACATAAGCTTCCATCCAGAGTCAATGGGTCATCAAATAGCCTCCATGACCCATCATGGCTTCTAGCTTGGTTACTCTTTGAAACTCTGTGCTATATAGGTTTATAGTTCCACGGAATATATGATCAGTCAGGGCAGTGAAGATATGGAAACAGGAAAGGGATGGATGCTGGCGGAAGGAGAGCAGGCCACACTGCATCTGTACTCAGAATGCACAGTGTCTAGGAAGCAAAACCATGCTATCAAATAGCCTCAGGACCTGCCCACAGTGACCCTTCTCCAGCAAGCCTTTGCTTTGTAAAGTTAACCCTACAATCTTCCCAACTGCCAGCTGGGGACCAAGCAATCAAACATGTGAGCCTCTGCTTAACATTTCCCATTCAAGCCACAACAAAAAGGAACGATCAGATTTAGTTTTATTTGAATGTTGAGGTCAAATGAAAAGAGAAGCCAAGAATGATCACAAAGTTTCTAGCTTGAATAAAGGTAAGATATACTGTTGTCTACCAAATGCAAACTGTAGAAGATGACTATTTTCTTCATCATCTAAAGACAAAATGATCTTTCTGATTTTTGCAATGAATATATGCCAGCATTAAACCCAGAACTGACCCAGCAGCTGAGAATGGCTCACCTCCCTGCAGCACCTCCTTTCCTTGTTCTTACCGCTGCTCTTATCCTCCCATCTGTCACCTTCTGTGGTTCTGTGTGGACTTTTGTTTCTTGTTTGCGTGTTCATTTTGAAATTTCAAGGATTTTTTTTCTAAATCCATAAAACAATATTACTCTGCACGTGCCATATCTTCCATTTTTATATTCGCAGGCCAACTCTTCCTTTCTAATCAAGTTCCATTCGCTTGCTCTCCTTGCTTAGAAAACATTTATTTTTACCTTAAATGAGACACAGGAAACGAGAGTAACTATTTTTACCTCCTTTCCAAACAGTGTTACCATGAACGTCACTTTGGACGTCTCTCCTTTGGGAATGCACTTGGGAAATAGTTTTGGTATCATGTGCAGCCCAGCGTTGTTTGCCGTCACCTGCTCAACTTCCTCTTCTCAAGCCCTGTCAGGGATCGTTTCTATGGTCATTTGTTTGTGAAACCTCGTATGGTAGTTTACTGATCTTGCCACTCCAGAAAACATGTACAAGGAGATAATTCGCATCTACTCACAAATGGAAGCAGTAGAGGAGGGTTAATACGTGTGGGCTCTAAGTCATTTCAGCCTGAGTTCCAGCTCATTCCTAGTCAATGAAAACTCTTCCTTTTATTCCTGGCTGCCCCCCTCTTTTACTATTTCTAATTATTATTTCATCCTTAAGTGACAAAAATCTTTCTACATTGTCACTCCGCATTGTTTTCTCAAGGGCCTGCAGTTCTACTTAAAATTCCACATTTTTTAACAGCAAAGCATGTGTTTATCCTCTAAAACCGAGTCATCCATCAGTAGTATCTGTTTACATACCCTGGTGTTGTTAGGACACAGATAATGCCAGGAGAACTACCAGAGTAATTTAAGGATATATTACTTCTCTTTGGAAAGCAGCTGGACTACTTGGCTAATGTTTGTCACTGTGCTGCCTGACAGGGATGCCTGGTTTTAAGAAGCTATACTGAGGATCTCTCTGGGAGGGAGCAACTCTGTCTAAAATGCGGACATAATTTTGTAATTCATGAAGTCCATTCTCTATAAAACATACATCTTCTATTTACATTCATATTTAAACGGCCTACATGACATCCCTCCAGCAGTCCTTCCTTCCTTCCTTTCTTCCTTTTTTCCTTCCTTCCTTCCTTCTTTCCTTTCTATATTTATATATATATATATATATTTATTTATTTTTGGGTTTTCTTATTTGTTTGTTTTGTTGTTGTTTGGGTTTTTATTGTTTCAGTTTGTTTTTATTCATCTGTTTGTTGGTTGGTATTCATTCTGTAAGTCCAGTGAGGGTAAGGTGACCTGGGATAGTTTTCAAACCAAGTTGTTTGGATTGCCAGATCATTACCAGAAACACAGAAGATCTGAAAATTATACAGACTCCTGAACAACGAGGGAGCAGGAATGCGGCCTGCGTTAGCCTTGTACAGTCAGGGAGCATTACTATCACACAAACCAGACCTTGGGCTGTGTCAGGCTGAGGTCTCCTCGGTTCCAGTAAGTCAGAGCAGTGAGAAGAGAATCACTGCAGCACGCACATGTTTTGAAATCAGCCACTTAGACTCACATTATTTCCTCCTACACAAAGTAAAACAAAAGTTCTTGAGAAGAGAATGGAGCAGAATTTTCTGTGTTTTGTTTATTACAGAAAACTAGAGTTCTGCTAAGCCACATATGGCAAAGGAATAAATAATATGACTGAAATGGTAGCGCTGACTATTGGGAAGGTTTTAAATAAACATATTCTCTGACCTCACAAATTCTCTAGCTATCAAATAAGAGGTAAAAGATCCTCTAACTCCTTTGCATTTGCTCAGAACAATAGCCGTGCTGACTCAGTTTCACAAATTGTCTCAGTTTTCAGCGTGCCCTTTCTTTGATTCTGTGAATTGCCAAGTAAGGCATTTCATCAGATTTGAACTTATCTTCGGATCCTTTTCTTTTCTGTCAATACTGTCAGTGGTGTACAAAGTGTGCTAGAGTAGCACAGCAAAGGTCATCAGGCAACATCCTGCCTACAAGAAGAAGTGATCAAATGAAGCTCACAGGAAAGGATTACAAAATAAGCCTAAAAAATACACGCTCCTCTGGGCTCCATAAATACGGTGGTTTCCTGCGGGTAGCTTATGTAAAATCTTCGTGGAGAAAAGTGGAGCTGTATAAACAAATATTGTTAAAGAAATGTGAGGTTCAGGCCTAAAAAACAAAGCAAGGAAATAGGTAGTTGCATAGAGATTTATTACATAAATAAGGTCGTGAATGGGCATGGTATAATGCTAAACATTGGGACTATTGCCTAAAATTCTGAAAAGGTTTGCCATGAGGTCATTCACTGTGGGAAGATTTTTGAGGCCAAGAGGGGAAGTGTCCAGAGAGGTGCTTTGGTAGCCATGTCAAGGAGTCAAGCAAGACTGAACATTAGAACTAGATGTTTTTATAGATATCAAACTTGGAAAAGGTAGCTAGGATCCATAGCTCTTGACAATTCTTGGGCACGAGAATGTGGAAGTTATTTTTTACATTTATGAGTCTGGAACCAAGAAAGGGAAAGCTTACCTTAGATGAAGGTCTGAGAGTTTGAACTTCTGAAACTAAGTAGATTTCTCTTCTTTCAACAGAAAGAAGAGAAACAGGCCAAGTCTGGTTTGGATTCCCACCATTGATTTAGACATTAATTTTTAAGTGTGTAATATTCCCAGGAATGATCAAGAAGCAATTAGCAATGCAGAAAAGAACAGCTGGGAAGATATTAAGAAAAGATAATAAGAATAGGACACACTTGACAATGATTGTGTGTCTATGGCCATGAGATTGGAGAGTGAGAAAGAACTGGGAAGACTCGAAGAAACACCTGAAAGAATAGGGAGTGAAGAGTGGAAGCTGAGGAAGGAGGCTGCACACAAGAAGAGATGACAGAGAAGCAGGGACTAAAGCATCAGCCACTTGTGCAACTGGAAGGAGGAGAGAGTCTATGCTGGCTAGTTTTATGTCAACTTAAATCAAGCTATGGATATTTGGGAGGAGAGAACACCAATGGAAAGAACGTGCTCATCAGATTGACTTGTAGACAAGTCTGTGGTGCATTTTCTTGGCTAATGATTGATGTGAGATGGCCCAGATCACTGTACACAGTGCCACCTCTGGACTGGTGGTCCTGGGTGTATGACAAAAAAACAGGTTGAGCAAAGCCATGGAGAGCAAAACCAGTAAACAGTACCCCTCCACGGCCTCTGCATCCGTTCCTGCCTCCAGGTTCCTGCCCGCTTGAGTGTCTGCACTAACGGCTCCTGATGACTGACTACATGAAAGTGGAAGTAAAATAAAACTCTTTCCTTCCCTAGTTGCTTTAGGTGGTGGTGCTTATTGTAGCAATAGAAACCCTGGATAATAAAGGGGCCCCACAGTGTGAAATGCAGACAAAGGAAGACAGAAGACTCTATCTACTTCAGAGTGCTCCGCGTGGCCAGGCTCTTAGTAATAGCAGGGAGCAAAATCCTGCAGTGCTCTCTGACTGCGTCCTCAATCTCTAGCCCACAACAAATATCCTCCTTAATTTATTTCCTAAAGCAGTTCTCTTGTCATCTCCTGGCTGAACACTCTCCAGTAGCTCTTTTTGCCCGTGGAAATTCAAATGCTGAGTCTGGTATTCTGCCTCAAGCATTCCAGCTCCATTAATTAACACCATCTTATCTACTTGGCTTTCTTCTTCATTCATCTCTATCACATTTTGGTGGTGCCAGGCTAGGGATTCTTGTCACAACACAAGCCATGCACATTTTGACTAACATGCATATATTTTTTTTTCCAGTTTCAATTCTATTTCCCTCCTTCCTGCCAAAACAGAAAGTAAGCCAACATGGAAATTGAAACAAAGCCTCTCTCCTTCATTCATTTCTGTTATAGCTTATAAATTATTCTAGCCCTAATGTCTGTTCTTGTGCTATTGTTTTTAATTATGTTATACTTTTAACATTACAAGACATTTTATTTAAATTTTTTACAGATAATATATTTTGATCATTTTGCCCTCCTCCAACAACTATATCCTCCTTACTTCCCTACCCACGCAACTTTATGTTCTTTCTCTTTCAAAAAGAACCCACAAAAACACAAAATTAAAAATCAAAACACATAAACAAAAGATCAACAAGACAAAAAAATCCCCAAACAAGACAAAAATGAAATAAAAAGCCTACAAAAAAATTGTGAAGTTCATTTTTTTTTCTTTAACAAACTACTCCAGGGCATGGTGCTCACCCTGGATGTGGTTGATAGGGCACTCCACTGGGGAACACTGATTCTCTCTTTGCTAGTGGGTATTAGTTGCAGGTAGCTTCTTGATTAGTGAAGGCTCCCCGTATTCACTTCCCCCTCATAAAGTTGGGACCCCTTCTATCTTGAACCCGTGTAGGTCTCATGTGTGCTTCCACAGTCTCTGTGAGTTAATATGTGCATCTGTCCTGTTGTAGCTGGAAGACATGTTTCTTTAGAATAATCGTCACCTTTGCTCTTACAATTTTTCTGCTTCCTCTTCCACATAGCTCCTTGAGCCTTTCGGGAAGGCATTTGATGAAAACATCCCATTTGGGATTCAGTGTTCTAAGGTCTCTCACTTGCTATACATTGTCCAGTTGTGGGTCTCTGTGTTAATTTTCACTTGCTGCAAGACAAACTTTTCTGATGAAGTTTGATTGAGGTTCTGATCTATAGGTATAGCATATTTATGTCATATATGTTATTAGGAGTCATTTTACTGCTACACCCCTTCAGCCAAATAACAGTATTAGATTCCCTTCTCGGGTACTATTGCATCAGGTACATCTTGTGGGCAGGCCACAGTTGTATGCTACAAGGGTTGTACCTGAGTGGTATTGATAATTGCCTTTCTTTTCTGGAAGCATGTAGAGTACTGTCTAGTGCCATGAAGGCTAGTTAGTACGGTGGAGCGTCTATTTAGGCACAAGCTCAGCTTCTCTAGTGCTGTCTTCAGCAATAGGGCCTTCCCATGAGGCTGTGGAGAGGAACAAAAGCCTTGGTTTGTGGTTTTCATGAGACCTCCTTGACCAACATCTCAACAAGATTTACCCATTTCTGGCACTCGAAGTTTGCTTGGTGCCGTAAGCTGTCTACCTGTAGCATTCTTTGTCCCTATTATATGGTGATTCTATTTAGATTCCTTTCATATATGCATATTTTTGGAGACTTCTACAGTACTAGGCTCCACGTGGTCTTTGAAATGGCCTTTAGAGTTAGTTGTACCTTCCCATATTCCCTCCTTTATTCTTATTTCTCATTGTCTCTCTAGTTAGTCTTCCTATTTGTTTCCCCATTATCTCTCCATAACAATATATTTTAGTTTTCCTTCCTTTGGAGAGCTTTCCTCCCCACTTGACCCTCGCTAGGCCTCTATATTTACTCAGAATATAAGACACATATTGAAAGTTTAAAAACTAATTTTCTCATATAAAAAAACATATAGTACTTTTCTTTTAAGTTTAAGTTACCTCGCTCAGGATATTTTTCTCTGGTTCCATCCATTTAGCTGTAAATTTCATGATTTCATTTTTAACAGCTGAATAATATTCCATTCTCTATGTGCCCCATAATTTAGTCATTTATCCTTCGATTCATGTATATCTAAGCTGTTTCAAATTTCTTCCTATTATGAGTAGACCAACAATGAACATGGATGAACAAGTGTCTCTACAATAGAATGTAGAGTCCTTTGAGTATATGCCCAAGAGTAGTATAGTTGGCAATATTCTTAAGAGGATAGACAAATATTTTATTCAGTGCAATGGTGATTACCATAGCATGGATCTCAGATTCCAGAGGTACTCATTAATTAACATACAGACTTGGAATACTTTGACCTATATTAGCCTCTCATGAGGACACAGACAAATGTGCTGATAACGACCACAGTGGGTTCTGAGGCACCTTGCTGCAGAACACCAGCCCTACCATCTCTTAGTTAGACAGGTTCAACTCATGAAAGCTTTTATGTTGCTACATGATAAAAAGTCTGTGTTTTCATTATCTGTACTTTGGGACAGTGTTGATTTTCTTGGACTGAAAGTCTCCTATAGAATGTTAAAATTCCCCTGTGTAAGAAGTTTAGTTTTAACTTACTCCTTAACGGAGGCAGATTTGTCTGTCCCGCCTCCCAACTGCCAAATAACCACAATGAGACTCCTTATTATTATGAAAGCTTGGCCAATAGCTTAAGTTTGGTTCTAACTAGTTCTTATTACCTAAATTAACCCATATCTCTTAATTTACGTTCTTTTATGTGGCTCAATTTGCTTTGTAAATTCTATGCTGCTTGTTCTGCATCCCTGGCATCTCTTCTTGACTCTGACCTTCTTCCTAGCATCCATTCTGTGCCAGGAAACCCTGCCTAGCTATGGTCTGTTCATATCTTTATTAAACCAAAGTGAGTGACACATCTTCATAGTTTACAGGAAGTTTATCCCACAACATCTTAAAGAGAATCTGCCACTATGCATGAAACAAACCTGAGATAGCCATGGAAACGGAGCTATAAACTGCAGAGAGCATGTCTACACAGAAATTGGAGGGAGGACAGCTGAGCATCAATTTGTATGCTTTTCCACACTGTCGCAGGATCATGGGGCCTTGCACTACAAGAGAAAGTATCCACTTTGTGAAACAGGAGTGTTCAATATAGTCTTCCATTGTTCATCATCAGCATCCTCCTGAGGGGGCAGTTTATTCTGTTTTTCTTTGTAGGAGGAATCCACATGTAAGCCATAGGCAGGATCATGATAACCCTGCATGGAAACACTGGTTCAGTTCAACAGCAGTGAACCAATTTCAGAAAAACACAATTTAATGTATAGTCCAATGTATAGAATTCAATATGATTTAAATAAGAAACAAAAGACTAAGCCCCAAATCTGACCAACTTGAAAGATTCTTTAGATCAGTCATGTATATGTGATGTAAAGAAAAAAAAACATGATGAATATTAAATCTTTGGACCACTTGTTGATTGGGTTTCTCATCAAATTCTTCCTTCAGAGCGAGGCTATGGAAAAGTCATAAAGTTGAGAAGATTTTTTTTGTTGTTATGTTTTGGGAAAGAGAAATCCCACTTAACACCAAGATTAATGAGATGAGGAACTAAGTTGCAAGACTCATTTGCAAAAGCTGGGAATTGTGCAAGTGAGTCTACAACTCAGTTCGACATTTACCAGGGAATCTGAAACCCAAGGAGAGGAAAAGAAAGCACAGAACTCTTGTAAAAAGCAGTCAGACCCAGCTTGCCCTTCTCAGTAAAGTCAAATATGAAAGAGACACAATTCAGAGCTAACTGCTGAAGTGGTCTTGGACAAGTTCCAGAACCCCCAACAAGCTCATCTTTCTCAGAAATCTCCCATTTAGAGTTTAATACTAAGCAGAAAAACCCTCATTGAACGTAAGACTTAGCGGCAGAAAGAGAAGCAGTTGCTGCTAAAGGGGTTCTATCCAGAGACATTTTCAGAGCATTCTTGTACTAGGCTTAAAATCAGCACGCAGTATAATGAGTCAGTGTTTCTCAGGGCAGTGTCTGTGAACGGCAGCATCAGCATCACCTGTGTACTTTTTAGGAAGCCGAGTTCTTGGTTCCCATCCCGGACCCACTGAAGTAGCATCAACTCAGAGTAGGACCATCAAACTGTGTTGTAACAAACCCTCTGAGTCACTGATTCAGACAGAACTGCAGCTGTGGGAACTCTGCCCTCCACAAACTAGAACTAATTTTGACCCCTCTCTCTTCATCCTGGACTCAACACCTTGTATATTGCAGCGATTGACTCATTGTTGCACAGTTTAAATGGAAAGGTGGAAGGTATTCTTAGACTTTATCACAAAACAGTAATTAATAGATGATAAGGAAGAAAAGCAGTGAAAGGCCCTGCTTCCATTTCAATCAGTAGGGCTATAGTTGTGTGTATGTGTGCTCAGACTACCTTGTAGCAAGTGAAAGTACTAGTTCTAGGGTCAGAAGGCCCATGCTTGCTTAACTGACTTCTCTGCCACTTGCTATTTCTATGATATGGAGCAGATTTTTTTTTTTTTTACCTCTTGGTAACTATTTCCTCAACAAATAAGGAGACAAGTGTAGCAGCCAACAGAGCAAGGATTAAATGTTTACAAAGCTGTGAAGTCTTTAGAGATGTACCTCATGCTATAAATGTGATCCTTCAGCATTTAAAGCCAGGCAACACTGTGAGTTTACTTTGTCCCATCACCCTTCTTTATTTAGACATTAGGACTATGGATAGCTAGGTTCTAATGGTAGAAAATGAAGAATCATAACCCTACTAGGTGTCAATGATCTTTCTTACAAATCAAAACCACCCCTTCTGTCTTGTGTTCTCAAGTTACCGCCAGATAGCAAATATGTAAGTCCCTCTGAGAAGGACATTAGAGGCAAACTTGTATGACAGTCTACTGGGGAAGGTATAACAGGATGGCACCCACTTATGTGTGACACTATGAAGTCTACTGCGAGCTCTCATTGATTTCTGAATTGACTTTTAAGGAACATGGCAGAACAATGCTGAAGGAAGGAATAGTAAGGGGCTGAACCTGGAGTGGACAGGAGGGTATGTCCTGTAGACAGGCCTATTTGTGAACATTGCATATGGCTAGCTTTCACCCGAGCACAGTCCAGCTTACAAACTGGGCACCACAATCAAGAACACAACCCAGCAATGCATCTGTTTTCGACCTTGGATTCCACCAGAGAAATCAGGTGGAGGTCAAAAGAGAATAGAGATAGATTTTTTGGAGACTTTGCTTCTTAAGCAATTATTGTGAAAAACATGAATACCCAACCAAGACTCTAAATCCATTCGTTATATCTTAAATATTCTTAGAAATATGAAACATGCTGTGAGTCGGTTTCCCTGCTAGACCACTACTTCCTCTTGTTTCATAGGGTCCACTGTCCACCCAGCCGGAAAGCAGGGATTTGGAAAACCTTTTAGTCTAGCAAACAGTCTTGCTTTCTTCTCTATGGAAATTCGCAGTGTGCATTGTGTTGCTTTTTTCTTGACTTCCTATCATGGGTTCGTGTTCCAAAAGCAATCTGTGGAGCATGAGTTATAGGAACATGGGAGATGGCTGGGGCCATGCACTCCAGCGGTCTACTGTTGACAGATTTGGGACCAGCTTGTTAGACCCTCCAGCTGGCAAATGATTTATTATTCTTCCATTCAAGATTCTCTCGTATCACTTTTCTTATGTGTATTCTGTGGGACATCCTTTCAGCTACAAAACCATTTAGCTAAATAGAGAGGAAGTTAGCTCCCCAGCTTCCAAGCCCCTACAAAATATACATTTTTATAGCCTGTCTGACTTTATTAATTGTTGTTATGGTTCTGGAAGAAATATTAGTGTCTGGCAAAATAAATTATTTAAAAACCAGTCTAACACCAAGTGAATACAACATCAAAACCACCTATAAATTTGTCACTATATTGCAAGTTTAAACCATTTGCTTGAATTTTATAAGCCAAACAAGTTCATTTCCCCATCACTTAAATACATTGATGGGTAGGAGGTGGATTATAGTATATGACCTCATTTGTGAAAATTAATGCCTTTGGAAGTCCGGAGCTAAGTACATGTTTCTAGGACACCACTGGTTTGCTGACATAGTTCCTCACAAAGATTTGAATGTTTCACACATATGTGGCTCCTCATGTGTACCTAAGATGAAGCTGCCCTTTCATTTAATCTAACCTACAACCTTCCCCCATGCCACTTAACTGATAAGGCAGATGGGTTTTGCTGCCTGATTTTCTTGAACCATATTTTTGTTTTTGCTCTGACCTAGCAAATTACCTCTTCCTCTTCAGAAATAATTTTCCTCCCTACATTTTTTTGTTCCTTACTGATCCTTTAGCCTATGATACTGGTGAAAAGGGACTTTGAGCAGGCCGCCCTCCTCTTCAAAGCATTGAACACTCCGTGAAAGCATCAGGAGGCATTTCTCATTTTGTCCTGTTGATGTAGCTTCATCTCTTCCTACTTCTTGCCTCCTATTTTCTAAGTCAATCAAACTTCCCACGAGCTTCTAATTAGGCCCAAAGTCCTTTCTGAACTTTCTTGCATGGTATACTTTCTGCCCTCTCTTCAACAGAGTAACATTTAATGACCTTCAGCCTGAGCTCTATGTTTGTTTCCAAAAGGAGATCCTTAAATTGTTTCCAGTTCTCAGCTGTGGCTAGCACACTGAGGTGTTGACCCACTGTGCTTTTACTCTACTGGGAGTTTTCTGGCTGAGCTGAACTGTCTCCATCCTAACCAGGAATCCTAAGGTGGAGATCACATTTGTCTAAGCTCTGCATCCTCAACCAGGATGCTATGTGATCATCTTTTAGAGCCCTTCGCACGTTAAAAGACCTAATCAAGCACAAAACATTTGATTATGGTGTATAAAGCTTTCTTTAATGACTGTCCTTGAGGTTGAATTGTGTCCCTTTCTGGCTCCAGTAGAGCCTCACTTCACCATACCCCCAAAGTACCCAAGCATAAAGAGGCCACCAGCTAGAACAAGCTCATGTCGCCATTTTCCCATGACGTTTCCAGTTTGTGTCAACTAGAATTTGTCCTCGTTTTCTCTGTAATTATAAAGGGGTCCATATTGGAGGACAAATATTAAGTCTACCAAGCCCAGGGCTCAGGTCCATACCTTGAACAGTTAGGCAAGCTTCAGCCTTCCCATTTAAAAGGGACACGGAAGATGATTAAAGAATTAGGTTAATTCATTTGTATGGCAGACTTGCCTTCAGAGAGATACTCAGACATGTATCTGATGCAGAGTGTGTATCACACTGTATCAATGCAATACTATTCTCAAATGCTTTGTGCCTCCCTTAAAACAAAGCAAACTAAAGAAGCAAGAAGAATCACAATATACTGAGCACATCTGTATGCAAATGCCAGGAACTCTAGCATTCTTAACACTCAAGATCCCTCTTTCACTTTGATGTGGAGCCAGGAAACATGGGCTGTTTTGTTCCATTCATATGTGTGTGTTATTGTTATTGTTGTTAACTCAAGGCATTGTTTCTGTTTCTAGTTTGTTTGTTTTAGCTTTCTTTATTCCATCACCTTTGTCCTACACTTCCCACTCAGCCTCAATCCCACTCCCACACACTATAATTGAGGAAAAGAAATCTTTTCAAGTAATTATCAAGATTGGCTGTCTACTGTTCTAAAATTCATTAGATAATAGCTAACTCCTCATTCATTTTGCTCACTACACAATGATTTACTTTCTCACAACTCAGATGGAATTAATATCATAGTTGTATCAGGACACAGTCAAGGTGTTCTTTAAATCTGGCATATTTTGGGAAGCTTGAGTAGAAGATGTTATCTTTGGCTTGAGATACATGGGGAGGAGGTAGCACCTTTTAAAATGCTTTTCGGAAAAAAATCACTGGTAGTGATTATCTCCAATGAAGGTTCATAAGGAAAACTTGTGTAAAGCAAGAATAATATAAGGATGAATTCCACCAACACATATAAGATATATACAATGCATATGCAACACACATGTTCTAAAACTAGAACTAGACAAATAAGTATGTTCAAACTTTCAGTTACACATTATACAGAGTTTCCCCCAGTAGCACTAAGCGTTTTAAAAGAATAGTTTCCATTAGTTCACATCTCAACCCCTTATAGATTAATTTAGAAATTTAGAATTTCAAATCTTATCAAAATTATAAAATCAGAAAGTTGGGATGTTTCAGAAACAGGTGTATGTTTCAAAGATTTCTTGGGTGATTTTTGCCATGCAGTTAAATTTCTCACTTCACAAAAACTGTCAGAAACCTTGACTAAAAAGGATCTACCTGCATGTGGTTAATGAACAAATATATAGAACTGAACCAGTTCTTTGTTGCTAGGTATCCAGATTATTAGATTTACTAGACCCCAAGGCTGTTTTCAGAGCTATTGATTTACTGTACTGCAAAATGTTGCAAACACTTCAATATAATGTGAAAAGGCCCATCCCGCTAAATTATTTTTATTACGACAATGTGAAAACATGTTAATTCAATGGGTGAAAATTATTTTATAATTTTATAAATTTTATAACTTCTAGCAAGTTTGTAAATTGCTCTGCTGATCAACCCATTGTTTGTTATCATCAATTCATTCCAGTAGAAACTCTCTTGGCCACTCAATACAACATGTCTTCAGTAAGGAAATATTCTCACCTTTCTGTGACATTTTATCTGTGTTTTAACTTTTAATTTCATTTGTTTGTTTGTAAGAAGCATGGATAAAAATATAACGGCATGTAACTGTACTATTCTTTATATTTTCCTTAAAATGCCTTCCTCTCTTGTAAGCTAATCTAGTTCTCCTTTTCTTTTCGTCTATAATTTTACCATAGGTTAAATCCACAATGTCTAGACTATATGTTCTGACATGTTCTGATAAAAATCTTATTTTATTTATTTCTAAATTCTTTGTTGACACCTCCAGAAACACTTTAAAAAATATTTTACCTTAAAAAGGAAATACATTTTGCAGTTACTCAAACCAGTGTAATATTATCAAGCAGAATTTTTAGTATGTATCACATAGGAACTAACTAAGCCTATTTGTGTTAGGTTGGCATTTTGATATCATTTAGTTTAATTTATTCAATATAATTTTGAATTTAAATAGAAAAAAGATTTTGTGGTTTATTTTGTAATTCAATACTTTTTAATATTAATAATTTTAACATCCATCTGATTACTTTCATTTTCAAAGATGAAAGAAGTTAGCAATTATGTATCTCTTCCTCACAAATTTCACTCAATAATTTCTGCTGTCTTTACCAGAGATTTTATAAAACTCATGAAAGACATGGAGAAAGAAGTCTACCTTTTCTGAATTTAATAAAAGGCCCTTAGTATTTCTCTGTTACTATGAAATTGGATTCTCATTTGTGGTAATTCTCATAGTTGTCATACTGTCCTACCATTGCAGACATTAGCTTTCTGGGACTATAAGACAAAATCAACTCTGACTTCTATAAGTTGCTATGATCATGGTGTTTTCTCACAGCAACAGAAAAGTAGCTAATACAAAACCCATCTGTCAACCACCACCTGTGAGGCACAGACTGATAAATAACCTATTCCTGCACGTAAAAAGGGTGCCACTTGATGAATTTATCAAAGTCACTTAGAACTGTATGAGCACATGGTGACATTAAAATCACACCGGGAAAACCAGGCCTGAAAACTTATCAGTCATAACAGACTAAAAAGAAAATACAACCACCTCACCTTGAGGTCATATAGAGGAAGACTTTATATAGAGAACACCTGATTATCTCAGCAACTTCTACTCTGATCCATCCCCACTGATGGCTCATTCGAATTGCTATACATTTGGGCATCTATTTCTCTATCTTGATCCAGCCCTGTCCATTGCTTTTCTGGCCACCACGGTCATCACTTCTATACCTCTGCACAGTTCTGAGCACTAGCTAAACTCTGACCCTGCTGCTTGACTCTAGGAATAGAATCTTTTTATTTATTTATTTTTTATTGCTTTATAAATAATACTATTTGATGTGGGAGTGTCATATATCAATCTGTTGATTTCATTGGTTAAGCAATAAAGAAACTGCTTGGCCCTCATAGGTTAAAACATAGGTGGGAGGAATAAACAGAATAGAATGCTGGGAGGAAGAGGAAGTGAGCTCAGACTCGACAGCTCTGCTCTCTGGAGAGAGACGCCATGCTCCCCTCTCCAGGGCAGATGTGAGAGCTCTGCTCTCTGAGGCACACGCGATGAAGCTCCAACCCAGGATGGACATAGGCTAGAATCTTTCCCGGTAAGACCGGTGCTACAGTTTATTAGAGATGGGTTGATTGGGATATCAGAATTAGCCAGTAAGGGCTAAAGCTAATGGGTCAATCAGTGTTTAAATGAATACAGTTTGTGTGTTGTTATTTCGGGGCATAAGCTAGCCAGGTGGCCGGGATGCCAGGGACGCAGCCCTGCCACTCCTATTACAACAACCATTCAAATTTTCCACTTCCTCCCCTCCTCCCATTTTTCTCCCACTCCCCACTCACCCTCCTCCCTCTCCCTGCAGTCCTAAGAAATGGCAGGGTACCCTGTCCTATGGGAAGTCCAATGCCTTTCCCCTCTACATCCAGGCTTAGGAAGGTATGCATCCAAATAGACCAGGATCCCAGAAAGCCAGTACATGCAGTAAAGACAAATCCCAGTGCCATTATCATTGGCTTCTCAGTCTTCCCCAATTGTCAGCCACATTCAGAGAGTCCAGTTTGATCACATTAGGAGCAGAATCTTAAGTAGACTTCCAATAACCACAGAATGAAGGTCTATGAGCTTCTACCATAGGCCTTTTAGAAAGGTCAACATGACACTCCATGAACTCTGTTGAATCCTCTTTAGGCCTTTGTGTTCACTGTGCTACGTGATGCCTACACACACACACACACACACACACACACACACACACACACACAGAGAGAGAGAGAGAGAGAGAGAGAGAGAGAGAGAGAGAGAGAGAGAGAGAGAGAGAGAGAGAGAGAGAGAGAGAGAGAGAGAGAGAGAGAGATTGGATAATCAATTAAATGTGAAAAGGCTGCTAGAGAGATGGTTCAACATTTAAGAGCACAGGTTGTTTCTCTAGACGACTAGGATTTAGTTTCCAGCACATTTTCACAACAATCTGTAACTCCAATTTCAGGTAATTTCAATACTCTTTTCTGAGCTCTGTGGGCACCAAGCACTCATATGATATACAGACTTACATGAAGACAAAACATCCATACACATAAAATAAATTTTTTTAAAACTCCTTTTTAAAGAATGGAATAAAAGAAACTTTTTCCTATAAGACAGTGGATACAAACAAGAAAGAAGTAAAAGTTTATTTATTTACATATTCTACAGTTCCATATATAAAAGAACCTAGATTCTAACAGAACATTTCTACAGATGGTAAATATAGTCAGCAAAGTATCAAGATACAAAGTTAGCACACAAAATTCATAATCTTTCCCATATCTAAACAACAAATAAGGATAAAGAAATCAAGGAAACAATACCAGCCACAATCATATTAACATATATCTAGGAATAAAAATAAAATAAAAATAAAAATCACAGGTGAAAGTCTTGTACAATGAAAACCTTAACACACTCAAAAAATAAATTGAAGAGATACTAAGAGATGAAAAAACCTCCTTTACTCATTGATTGTCAAGATTAATATTGTTAAAAATGGTCATTCTACCAAAAACAATGTACAGATTCAATACAAGCTCCATAAAATTCCCAAAACAATTATTCACAGAAATTTAAAAAATAATTTTAAATTTAATATTGAGTCACACATGCAAGAAAACAAAACAAAACGTAAACAAAAATAAAAATTAAAAAACAGGACTGCCAAAACAATCCTGAACAACAACAAACATGAAAAATAAAAATTCTGGAAGTATCACAATCCTAGATTTCAAGTTCTGTTACAAAGCAATAGTAATTCAGTCAGCATTGTACTAGCATAAATGTGTTTTTGAGAGACACCTAACTGTGGGAGAAGGTGTGTCTGACTATTTAATCTGCTCTTGGGACTCTTCCTCCTTTTGGGTTGCCTTGTCTAGCCTTGGTATTAGAGCCTTTGCCTTGTCCTATTGTATCTTATTTTTTTTTGTGTGTGTTTGGTTGTTGCCTCTTTGAAACCTGCTTTTTCTGAAGGGAGATGGAAGGGAAACTGAGACAAAGGAGAGATGTGGGAAAGAAGGAGGAGTGGAGGTGGGGAACTCTATTCTCAATTTAAAAAAAGAGCATGCTTACTGATGAGTGAAATAGGATTGACAACCCACACATAAAGCTACACTCTTATTTCTACTTTACTCTTCATAAATAAGCTGTAATGGTTTTTAAGAGAATATCACTCAAGGGTCATACTTTGAACACAGGGTCCCTAGTTGGCAGGGCAAGGTATGACATCGTTAGAGGAAGTATATCACTGTGGGAGGGATTTGAGGCCATTTCCAGTTCTCTCTCTCTCTCTCTCTCTCTCTCTCTCTCTCTCTCCCTCTCTCTCCTCTCTCTCTTGTGGTTCAAGAGGTGACTGTTGCTACTTACTACAGCTGCTATGACTGCCAAATGAGCCTATGATTTCCTCATCTTATGGACTTTAACCCTCTGTAATCTTACACTAAAAATAAACTCTCTTTCATAAGTTGCCTGGATCACTATGTTTTATCAGAGCAGCAGCAAAGCAAACAACATAGAAGCCAACAGTACACATTGGAGAAAAACAGTGTTTGCAACAAATATTGCTGGTCCATCTAGGTAATTACATGTAGAACAATGAATTGGACCCTTTTCGTTCACCCTGAACAAAACTCAACTCCAAATAGATAAGGAACCTCAACAAAAGACATGGTGTCCTGACTATGGTAGAGGAGAAAGTAAGGCATATGCTTGAACTCTGTCACAGAAAAGGACTTTCTAAAATGCCATCCAATGCACAGACATTAAGGCCAACAATTTGTAAATGGGACCTCACATAACTAAAATGCTTCTGTACAGCAAAGGATATCATAACTCAAGGGAAAAAACAGCCTACAAAATGAAACAAACCAAATTTTTAGTTAATTAACTTATTCATCTTACATCCCAGCTGCGGTTTCCCTAATCTGACAGAGAAATAGTAGCTACAATAAATAAACAACTTTAAAAACAAAAAAGTAAATAAATAAATAATCTGTTTTCATATCTTGAGTTGGTTTCATTGTTTTTTTCAACTGTGTTTTCATGGTCTTTATTCAGACATTTATTAATATCTATTTTGAGACCATAGTTACTACTTGAATTCATCATCTTGTATATAAGCTAAATTGTTTTTTTTAGGGCACATTATGATGGGCATACCAATTTATGGTGAACACAGTGTGCCTTAGTTATTTGTGTTGCATTTTTGTGATTAGACCTAGGCTTCTGGTATCAGATTATTGGTAGGGTTCCTTGATATTGATGCCTAGTCTCACCTGTGTTGATTGGGTGTTAGGATCTTGCTGCAACCCTTACTTGTCAAGTTGTGGATCAGCTGAATTTTGCAGTAATAGATCATCTAGAGATAAATCCAACTACTGAGCCAAGAATCAGAACCCCTATAAGATTAGAAGATTCTATGTTATAGGAGGGTGCTTGTTTGTTCCCCAGCCACCCAGAATCCTGAAATAACCACACAGAAACTATATTATTTAAATCACTGCTTGGCCTATTAGCTCTAGCTTCTTATTAGCTATCTCTTACATCTTAATTCAACCCATTTCTATTAATCTGTATATCCTCACGTGGCTATGGCTTACATTCAAGGTTCTGGATTATCTGTCTTCTGCAATGGCTACATGGCGTCTCCTTGACTCCGCCTTCTTCCTCCCAGCATTCAGCTCACTTTTCTGTACCTAGCTCTATTCTGCCATATCACAGGCCCTAATCAGCTTCTTTATTAACCAATGATATTCAAAGCATAAAGCAGCAAATTCATATCACCTCCCCTTTTCTGTCTAAATAAAAAGGAAGGTTTTAACTTTAACATACATTTAATATGTTTTAAATTTACATACAACAAAGCAGGTATCAAGCAAGAAATACAGTTACAATATTTATATCTACTTTATATTTTATCATAACTGAGGAAAACTATAATTATCTATTCTTCCACTCCATCAAAGACTTCAGAAGGATATAATATTACCTAAGCAACAGGAAGTACATTATAAGCAACTTCCAAAACTCTAGAATTTACAGAAACATCTTGCTGCCTGGACAGTCACCCAAAGTTCTTCTGTAAAGTTGGAGCATTCAGTCTCTAGCCTACAGGCTCATAGTATCCAGCAGACTTTTCCACGAAGCAGGAAATCTGAAAATCCATTCTGCCTTGTATGGGCAAAGTCCATCAGTTGCCCATTCTATGTCGTGCAGAATGTCTGGCAGACTCTTTCATGAATCAGGAACCCCAAAGGATGGTCTCACCCTTAGGCAAGTTCTACAGTCATTTTTTGTGGGTCCTGCATGTCCAGTTCATACAACATAACAACAAGAAGCACAGGCAAGAGCAGTTTCTTGCCTAAATGGCTAACCAACTCCGTAAGGAGCTGTTTCAAAGCCCATTATCCTATTGAAGTAGATTGGTGTTGCCAGGATAAGCTGTGTCTTACTGTCATGAAAAGTCCTTAAGTTCTTAAACATTTTAAATGCCATATTCTATAGTTTTGAAAGATTTGAGGAATACCTATATAACTGAAATATATCTCTATATATCTAGAAAACCTAACTAACATGACTAAAAGCTTGACTATTATAGATGATAATCTATTAATCTGTATTTCTTAATTATACATTACAGTTTAAATGAGCTGCTGAAACACAATACCTTAATCAAGAGCAGAAATGCATATATAACAAAATTGATCTTAAATTTTTATTAATAAACAGAGACCAGATCATCCACAAGAGAAATAGATTTCAAGGATATCAAGAAAGTTCCATTTTTAGAGATTTTAATTACATTAAAAAGGTTATGAGTGGTTCCAACAGGCAAAAATCAGTAGAGCACAGTTTGACTCAGAAGCCCTATCAGTCAACTGAGCAGAGTGAATATTTATAGAACATTCTGCTTAATCTCCACAGAGTACATATCCATTCGCCTTATGCTCACATGTGAGATTCACCAAATTATTGGCAATATTTTGGATATAAAATAAACTTTAATAAATTTAATGGATTATTAAATATCCAAAGTACACTTTCAGAGGAGCACAACAGAATGAAACTAAAATTCCATCACAAAGAATATCTCTAAGTTCTCTAAATCTTTATTTTTCTAGTATTCCCTGAGGATTTTTAAAATACCTTGAATAAACAAAACTACAAATTATATAAAGCACTGAAAAAGCAGGGTTTAAAGGGAAAATAATCATTTTATATACATAAATTGTGAATAAAAGAATGGTCTAAAATAAATGATTTAAGCTTCTATTTCAGAAAACTATTTAAAAAAACAAAAAAAAATCCAAATTAAGCACAGAAAGAGAAATAACAAAAATTAGAGCAGATAGAGAAGGTAGGGATTAATAAAAATGGGAAGAAAGTAAAATGGTGTGGGGAATGTCCAAAATGCACGGTAGATATCTATGACAGTGTCAAAGAACAAAGTTGTTTAAAAAAAATCCAATACAATTAAAAAGTTGAAAACAAGAGAGTGGAAAAAAAATTATAATCAAATAGGATCAAATCAATGTAACTGAAAAGTAGTCCTGTAGATGATCAGCAAAACTAGTAAAATCTATGAAAATTAATCTAGAAAAAGAAGACAACAAAAAGACACATTATTATTATGAAGTGGGTATCATTATAGACTCTAGAGAGAGAAAAAAGATCATCAAACATTAAAAAAACTGGATGCCCACAAATCTGATACCTTTGTGGAAATGAACTGATTCCTTGGAACAACAATCTACCCAAATTCATATAAGAGGAATTAGTTAAATAGAGCTCCAATAGCAACCTTAAAAAGAAAACATTCGGTTCAGATACAGTCACTGACAGATTCTACACTTAAGCGTGAAACTACATGAATTCTCAGAAAAATAAAACAAAGAGACTATTTTGTAATTCAGTCTGTGAGACCAGTTTTATCTGAGCTTGAAAACCAAACTAAGGTTTTACAAAAGAAGAAAACTATAGTTTCATAACCACAGTGGAAATAGCTGCAAATGTCCTCAACAAAAATAGCAGCAAAACAATTCAGTAAGGAAAATAGAGAATCAGATACCATTATGAAGTAGAAATTATTGCAATCTTACCACTCTAGCTCAAAACTAAACATCAAATAAAAGGAATCAGCTGTTAGAGCATATATTACTCTTACAGAGAAGCAAAGTTCAATTTCCAGCTTCCATTTCACCAAGCGGCTCATAAGTGCTAGGAACTCTACTTCCATAGCACCTGACACTCTTTCTAGCATCCTCAGGAACTCACCTGTACGCACAGAAATAAATAAATAAATAAATAAATAAATAAATAAATAAATAAATGGAATATTTTAAATCAATTACTATAACCTAAATAATAAACTAAAGAACACAAGTCAAATAATCATACCAAGAGGTAAAGGAAAAAAATTGATAAAATTCAATGTCCATTTATTATTTTTTAAAAATGTGGCTGGAAGAGAACATCCTTAACTTGGTAATGAACACCTCCCCTATTTTATAGTTAAGAGGACATTTAATGGTAAGAGCAAGAAACATAGAAGTATTTGCTGTTTCCCTAAAATCAGAAATAAGAGAATCATGGGACTTCTGATAATTCTCCTAATCTGCACTGTACTGGAAATCTCAACGAATGTGCTGAAACAGCCTAAGGCAAACAGATTTGAGAGGAAAAACTCACTCTCTTATAGATAACATAAAAACCTAAGTTAAAAAAGAAAGAAAAACAGCATCATAAAATCTTCTGGAACTAAGAGTCATTTATAATCTTAACATTTGTTAATTGTTTGTGTTTGAGTATATGTCTAAACAGACATTTCTCTCCTGCCCGCCAATTCCCAAATAACCAGTCAGAGGCAGAATATGAATTATAAATGCTTGGTCAATAGCTCAGGCTTGTTACTAGTGAACTCTTACACATAAATTAACTCATAATTATTATCTATGTTTAGTCATATGGCTTGGTACTTTTTCCTAGTATGGTATTTTTATCTTGCTTCGCTGCATTTGCCAGCAACTCTCTGACTCTGCCCTTTCTCTTCCCAGAATCCTTAGTTTGGTTGTCCTGCCTATACTTCCTGCCTGGCTACTGGCCAAACAGCATTTCATTAAATCAATTCAAGTGACAAACCTTTAGAGTGTACAAGAGGGTTGTTCGACAGCATGTGTGTGCACATGTTCATATATAGAAGTCAGAGGATTACCTCAGGGAGTTGAGGAGTTGGTTCTTTCCTTCCACAGTGTAAATTTCAGGGATCAAATTTAGGACATGTGGAGTTTGGCAGAAAATGTCTTTACCCATTTAGCTATCTTGCTAGCCTATAATAGCTTTCATAACCAGGTACCAAGATATGAAGGCAGTACAAAAAGGCAAATGCTGTTCTATATGCCAGCAATGAGCACTTGTAATTTGAGATTTAAAAAGAATGTTATTTTTATTAGAATTCTTGCTAAGGAAATATTTAGCTACAAATTTAACATAACATCTATGTGCTCTATGTGAGAAAAGATATAAAAGTCTGATTAAATAAATCAAATCAAATAGATTGATTAGTTATATTAGCAGATAGAAGAATGCAGTATTTTCAGGATGTGAATTCTTCAAACTTGATTACTAGGCCTAATAGAGTCCTAAGAAGAGTCTTGATGACTCATTTTATGATGAAATGACCCTGAGCTTCAAAGACTCATGAATAGTCACAATGCAATTGGATGGAAATCATAACATCAGAAAGTTAACACTGCCTGTTGTGGAATATTCATACCCTCTGTAAAGATATATTGCTGTGATTGGCTTAATAAAAAGCCAAATAGTCAAAACTAAGTAAGAGAGAACGGTGGGACTTGTGGAGAAAAAGAGAGGAAGTAAGCAATGCCATCCAGAAGCAGAACAAATCAGACACACAAAATGGGAATGTGGTAGAAGCCACATGGTAGAACATAGATTAATAAAAATATGGGTTCATTTAAGTCATAAGAGCTAGTGGGACAATCCTGAGCTAAGGCCAAACTTTCATAATTAATATTAAGTCTCCATGTCATTATTTGGGGCTTGTGACCCAAAGAAAAGTCTGATTACAACTACCCAATTTCAAGGCTTACTTCCAGAGTAGTAGAAATTTATGGCAGTCAAAAGAGGTGGGAGAAAGGACAAGAAGATGAGAGGGATGAAATAGATTCTGAGAATAGCCCAACACTAACGTAGGCGATGAACCTTGCCAAAAATACAAAGACAGTTATGTGCGAAAGGATTGTGCTCCAGTAATTGAACTAGACAGCCAGACATTTGCCTGGCTTAAATAATGATGTATATGTGCATATAGACATACATACTTATGAATTTATGTTACACAATTAAAGAAAAAAAAAAGCCACGAAGAAAGCATTTGAAAAAGAGCAAAGCAGGAATATGGGAGAGTTTGGAGGGAGGAGAGGAAAGAGGGAAGTGAGAAAATTACACTAATCTCACAAAATTAAAAAAATATATTTTTAAGAAATTTTATCCAGACGTATCCCTAACAGATTTCTGAAAAGTTAGCTAACATGGATTGCAGAGTTAAACCTAGAAATCAAAACTGTGATAACAACACAGGAGAAAACAGAAGTGACTCTGATTGCTGAGTTTGCCCCTTAGTGCTATGGTGAAAGGCTAATGAAAACTAACTTGGAAAGAAAGGGCTTTATTTGACATGCGTGTCCTGATCACACCATCACTGGGGGATATCAAGAAGGAACTCAAGCATATAAAGAGTAGGGAATGATGGAGAAAAGATGTCTGTTGACTTGCTTCCTGCTTCTGCTCAGCCACCTTTTTTATATAACCCAGGACTGCCTGCCCAGGGTTGGCACTTCCCACAGTGAGCTGGGTGGGCCCTCCATCATCAATTACCAATCTAGAAAATGCCTTGCAGACATGCCCCCAGATTAATATGATGGTGGCAAATAATAAATTCAAAATCCCTCTCTTCAGATGTTTCAAAGTAACGACAAAGAATAACTACTGCATGTAACATTGGATTTTTATATTCAATACCCCAAAGCACAAAACATAAAATGAAATAAATGGGAAGTGTAAAATTTAAACGTCTGCAAAGGACATAGTTAAGAATGGGAACATGGGAACCCTTTGTACTTCTTGCTTGACTTTCCTGTTAATTCAAAACTACTTTGAAAGTCAAGTCCTTCCTTTCTTATTAACTATGAAACACAAAACAAGTTAAAATGGATATTTGAGGAAGTCTCCTAAAGTTAGTTTAGAAAGTTAGAACTCTGCAATGTTATATAAGCTATTTACTTACAAAATGAGCCAGGGGCAGCAGGCGATCCAAACAGATTTCTGAATTCTATGAAAATCTGAACGGTTGAAATGAGGTAGTTTAAACATGAGAGAAATGGAATAGCTAGAAACAGAATGAAGTTGTTCATCTGCTTCACAACAGTAGATGCCTGAGGTCAATAAGTAGCAAGGATGACCTGCCTGGTAGGTGTTACTTTTCTCCCCTGGGCTAGCACAAGTTGTGTTCGTTTGTATGCCCAACAGTGTCCACCTAGAATGCAAACTGTACTCTGAGCAAGTTTTTATCTTCTGCCACCACTAATAATTACTTACCTATCCTCCTGTCATTGCTACAAGGCAAGTTATGTTTAATTCATTGTTAGATATTTATACTTTTTTTGAAGATCAATTTTATGTAAGACTGGAAAACAAATTAAGTGTTTTAGATTAAGGTTAAATTAATCCAGGAGTTTGGCCTCAGGCTTGAGTTCTAAACCCAGCTTCCCGAGCAGCCTGAACTATGAATTTATTTTTATGTTCCCACTTTTTTTAATGCATCTCAAAACTATACTCCTGATACTCCTTGTCCTGACCTAGGGGCAGGAGCCAGCATCTGTAGTGAACAAGGGATGGAAAGTGGGAGCAGAGGATTACATGTGAAAGAGAAAGGCCCAACCTTGTTCTTCCTCCTTTCTTTCCAAAATTTGGAAGTACCCAAATTTCCACATACCTCTGTCTCTCCAGAGGTCCTCAGATTTCCCAATAGGCACAGGGAGACAGCTTGAGGGTTCTGTCCAGGCTTCTGGGGCTTCTGTTGTTTCAATCCAATTTGCACACAAGAAAACAGGTTTTAGAGGAGTTCAGTCATCTGTACAAAATCATCAACCACTAGAAGCCTCTGTCCAAATCTGTATCTGCAAATTCTGGAGCCTTTGCTAAAAATATTTTGCTATATATCATCCCAATTTTTGGATTGTTGACATTTTTGGAACTCGCAGAGCTTTGAAATGATTAATTTTTGTCTATTTTCCTATTGTTTTTCAGAAAAAAACAAAAATGAGAAAATTAAAATCCTAAACACACACCATAATATAAAGTTACCTTTTCCCTAGATCTTTTCTTCCCTTATCACAGCATAAATGTTATGCCCTCCAAAGTTTCATTGTTGTGTTGCTTACTGATAATTATGGTACGATGGGATGATACAGAAAGTCAGGGCTCCATGATATATGAGTGGAATTAACTGCAAGAGGAATGACCAAGGGCGAGAGAGCCAAGTGGGCACCTCAGTTACAGACATCGTGGTCAGTAATTATGGAGTAACACTATGCTTTTTTTTTTCACTAACCAGTGAGGACATCATATAGGATTAAAAATGAACTTTTATTAATTCCATACTAAAAAAATCCATCAGGGTTCACTACAACACATCTTTCTCCCAATTTCATTCTCTTTCAAAAAACAAAACAAAGCAAAGCAAAAGCAGCTAAGTTCAGTAATTAATACTGCTCCTTCACACATGGCAAAGAGTCATCCCCTGGGCAAGTTCAACTTACCAGTGATCAACCTCCTCCCAAAGAAAAATGGCTCCCTGTAGCCTTCATCTACCAATAGTTTTTCAGCTAGAGATGGGGCCTTGATATCATGCAGAAAATTCTAACTGGCTTTATCTTGTGCAGATCTTATGTAGGTAGCCACAGTCTTCCATGAGTTTAAGGGAGCAACAGTTATGTCATTCTAGAAGACAGAATTATATAGAACTTCTCCCCATGCTCCAGTGCTAACACTATTCCACCTCCTGGTCCATAGTGTTCCCTGTGCCTGAAAGGGTGGTCGGGAGATACAGATGCCCACCTCTATATGAGCCCTCACAGTTGCTGCTGCCACCACCTTCTTTATATTATTGTTATTATTGTGACCACACTCCACTTACCAGTTAGATTTCAATAGCTTTGGGGATGAAGAATCTGTATCTTCAATCATACATAAATAGTTGGGAATTGGCAAAATCAAACAACAAACTTTTTTTAAGCTTATAATCTATATGCTTTTGACTAATTTAAAATAAATCATCCAAATTTTGTTTTTTAAGAGAGAATTTGACTCTGCTCTAGGAATCTTCAATTTTTGTCGCATTAAACATTTAATACTAGAGTTTCTTTCATTATTATTGTTGTTGTTATTAGTTTGGTTGTTGGACAAATGTATTAACCAAAGCTAAAAGGCTGAAAGTAACTCTTAGTCCAAAAGTTTGTAAATGTGCCTGAGATCCAAACTCTTGGAAGCAGGCTCCTCCTGTCTGAATTGCTATGTGATTCGTGACTTACGTCACTAGTCAGGTCTTGGGCAGGGTGGTGGCTTGGGAGCCTGTCATCAGCCCTTGTAGGATGACTGACAGCACCACTGCTACTTCTCCACTGAACTGCACTTGTGGTTTCTGAACCAAGGTCTAAGCCCAAGATTAGAACCAAAAGGTCCAGGGTTGGGACAATTGCTTTCCTCCCTGAAAAGTAGACAGTGTTTCTGCTTTGCATCCTATACGTCAATTCCAATGGTTGCCTTTTCAACTAAAAAAAAAAGCATGTATAATTATTTTCTTTCAAGGACTGATTGAGAAGAACCCCATCAAAGACAACCCAGCAGCAATGAAAATCAGATCTACTCAAGGGTACAATCTTGTCGCTTCCTCTTTGTCTGTAGCCTTTACACTTTGCATTAGCATCTATATCTCAGTTCAAATGATCCTTCAAAGTGGTTACAGAGCCTTCTTCCTCGCAAATGTCCTCCCTATACCCCTTTGTAGTTATTATCTTTTCTAATCTGTAGTATCTTTTAGGCAGAGATTTGTTTTTACTACCTTTTCCCTCAAGCTTCTTCAACACTTGATATAAATAAATGAACAACTTTTTGAACAGAATAATAACTAAAAATAAAATGAAAATTTACAACTCACACAGCTAATTTTCTTCTTCAAGGAGGATCTCAGAGAGGAACAACAATTTTTGACAGAGAAAAGGCTGTATTTTTACTCAGAGTTTAAGTTACATCCCACTATGGTAAGCAAAGCATGGTAACAGGTGAGTAAGACAGCTGCTCATGCTACATCCACACTCAGAAAGGACAGAAAGGTGGCTGCTATGCTCCTTTGGTAGCTTGCATGGCAACTTACAATACTGCAAGACCTCATCCTCAGGGAGAAGACATCCAGTTTAGTTATGATGCAATTCCTCCTAGTCCTGTGTCTGAAATGTGTGTTATCTTCAGCAGTGCGAATTTACATTTACATGCTAGGAGACCACCAAGGAAAGTGGCAGTAAACTGTACTGTTTTGAGAATTTCTTGACTCTTCTGACCAACAATTAGAAAAGAGGTTTCTCTGGTACCCTCATTTCTATTAGTCTGTGATTCTTGTGGGGACCATTATCATTCTACGTGGCATAATAAAATTTAAACTATGTCAATATGTATACACACAAATACACATACATGCATATGTAGATATGTGTAGTGTGTGTTTGCATATATATTCCATATATGTGTGTTTGTGTATGCAATTTTAGGCAGATATATTTCTGTTCCCTTGGGCTTTTTCAAATATCTTTAGTGTTATTTATCCCTTTCCCTCTTTTTTCTATTGTGTGTGTGTATATATATATATATATATATATGGAATTCTATTATGTATATTATATATATCATATATAGAGAAAATTTTTATTATGCATTTTTCACTGGAAATACATTTAGCTTGAAAAATTTTTTAAATCTCTCTGTCATATGACCCTGCTATACCACCCATTGACATATGGTCATAGAAGTCAACATCCTATTACACAGATCAGTTCCACATATTACTACTCTATTCCCGACAGCTAGCAAGTATAGTGCCAATGTATTTTAATAAATTTCTTCTTTAACTATAGCAATGAACTGACCATTTATCCACAACTTGATGCTTATCGAGCACCTATTCTTGTCTATTAAGGTTTAAATAGGAAATGTCCTCACAAGCTTACTTATTGAAGCCTTAGATCCCCAACAGGTGTCTTTACTTTGGCAGGTGCTGGGAATATCAGGAAGCAGACAGAGTTGGAGAAAGTGGGTCATGTCCTTTGGGCTCTATCTTGACCTCTTATTCCTATGGCATACAGCATGCCTCCTGGCTGCCTGGATATGAGCAATGTTGTTTTGTTACTTCCTTTCATGGCTGTCAGCTTCACTTCTGGTTCAAAGAAATGAAGTTGAAGGACCATGGGTTGAAACATTTGAAGTCATGGACAAAACAAATCCTTCCAACTTAAAGTTGGCATTTGGTTACAACAAACTAACGAAATAGTTTCTAGACCAATGCCTCTGTCTCATTAATATTGTGTCTCTGAAGGTACATGTGACTCTGACCCCACAGACTGCAGAGTTGGCTTTCTTTTCTGGGAAACTACAATATTTAGAATTCTTAAGATAATTTCTTTTTCTTTTACTGTAAGCAACTAAGGAATTCCACGGGGGGGGGGTAATTTTCCCCAAGGAAAAGCCCTCTGATTGATTATCTAATACCAAGTGGTTAGCCCTAAATACAGGTCATGATGTAAAGGAGATGAAAAAAGTGGGTACATTAAAGGTATTGTGGAGAGTAAGGGGAAAGGGGAAAATGAAAGCATATTTTAATTTAGAAATAAAGCTGAAACCTTAAAGAAATAAAATTAAAGTACATTTTTCTTTGCCTTATTTCTTCAGTTCTAAGGCAGTCCAATTATAACTTTTATTGTTGCTCTTGGTATAGCATGAGCACCATCTAGATTTTCCTGGCACCGCATAGCGCTGATCGTTTAATGGCAAGAATGGATAGTAGTCGCTGCCTCAGAAAACATAAAGGAGATTCTCGGGCAGCCATCAGCACTAGAACTGCTGGCAGTGGCTTTTTACTTTGCTGACTCAGAATTGCCTTTTCCCTCCCTGAAACCACAGGTCATCCTTTTCCAGTGCCTCACTCAGCTCTTTGGGCAGGGAAAGAGGACAGTTTCTGAAAGAGAGATGGCTAACTCCTTGAACGTTACTTGGTCTTATTTCAATCAACCAGCAAGGCCAGCGGCTCATGAAATGCGCGGCAGATTTGTGACTGGTTCTTGGCTATCACAGCAGGTTTATGGAATGGAATGTTTCCTCTTGTCTTAAACTTCTAGCTGAAGTCTTGATCTTGCCCTGATGACGTTTTAAGTACGCTTACATTCCAGAGGGACGCACTACATTAAATGGTACCCACAGGGCTTGCTAAGTGGTATCTAGCCATCCTAAATCAGCCTAGAGGATTTATAAAATGAGAATACTAAGATTTCAGTAGAGAGGAAGCAAATTTGTTTCTCTGAATTGGGTCCAGAATAACATGGAACACTGTGGCATTTTCCTGTTCCCCTTGTTTTTCTCATGTTGTAATCCAAACAGTGGGCTGCTGGAGGTACGGGCTCAGACATGGAGGTGGTCTGTGAGAGGCAAGAGGATCCGTAGCTCCTGCCAGTTGGACAGGTCTTTAGCTGGAGAGTGAACAAGGACTCATCCTCCAGGGGCTGGAGTCTGTGTGCAGATAAAGACTGGACTCTTACTCTCTTCTACAGATGCCCAGGACTCGGATGTAGGCTTGAAAGTTAGGAAAAGTAGGGCCTGCATGCACCTCAGAGAGTAGTAAGTGACGATAGCTGAGGATACCTGCGTAGGGCAGGTATGGCTCAACTCATCTTCGCAAGAGCTTTCTGCCACAACAAGGGCATTAAAACCTAATAAGCAGAAGAGATTACCAACTTAGAAGGCACTGGAGGCTTTGAATGTATGGGAAGAGAAAGATCAACTTGTAAAATCCTATCACTAAACCTCCTCTGTTGTCGATGCCTCCAATACAATGAGTGTTCTAAAGCCTAGGGAGTACTTCATCCAGGGCCAGCTCAGAAGCACATCCCTTTTCTCCATGTCATAACCGCCCATCATCCTCTAGATCACAAGAACCAGAAGGAGGGGATGGGAAGTGCATAAGCTGAGAAGCTCCTAAGGGCAGAGCTTGCATCTTTTACGGCTGGCAGAGAGACTCTCAAGTAAAAACTAGACTCATGGTGCTTTATAATTGAATGTAAGTTTACTATAAAAATAGCCAAACTGGCTTAATGCAGATCGAAATTTCAACATTGGTCTTCCTACTATGCTGCCGAAGCGATATGGAGTGGGCAATGACAGGACGGACTTGAAGGGAACTGTAAAAAAGCAAAGCTGTTTCCGGAGTCTACATCACTGTCGGTTTCATTTATGTGTGAGCGGAGTCCTGCAAATGGGTTAAAACTGGACAAATCGTATCAGGGAATATGGCTCAGCAAGAAAAAAGTCTCACAGAAGGCCATTGAGGATTCCCTTCTTTTCTAGAACTCCTAGATCAGATGAAAATGTACTCTGTTTAGAGATGCACTTATTGTAAAGAATATATCATAAAATATTAAGTGAATTCACTGAAACTGGTTAGCTGCAGAGCTAAGAGAAGAAAAATCACTCCTATATGTCTCCTCCATGATTTCACTGTTAGATTTTATTTTTTATTTATTCTTTCTGTCTTCCACAGCATACATTCCCATTCCATTTCTTTCCCCATCCCTTTGTAGCCACCATATGCCTTTGCCACCCCCCTCTCAAAATAAAATAAAATTTAAGATAAAAAAGAAAAGAAAGAGACAGGAAAAATCAATCTCATCATGGAAGCTACAGTGTGACATAGAGAGTCACCACATAAACCCTTTTGTTCATATGTCTTTTCTGCAAGTGTTCATTGCAGAGTCACTAGTCTGGTTTGACACCTCTGGTTTCTGCTACACTATCGACTCTGGGACCTCACTGTAACTCCTGCTGGTTATGCTGCTGTTGCCCTGTGTTGGGAAAATCCTGTGGCTTTGGGTTTACAGGACTGGTTCCTTCGTGCACTGCAGCAGATCACAGATGGGGTAGATATTGGGGTGGACCAACACATAACTTTGGTTCTGGGCCAGGGCAGTTGTGGGGTTGGTGAGCCCACCTGCTCCCAGTTGTCCTAACCACCAGGGTGAGCTGTCTTTCATTGCCTTGGTGAGTCCATGCTTGGCAGCAACGAGCAAGGGCTGGGGTCAATTCTCCTGCTCTCATGGTCTTAGGGTCAGATCCCCCACATCTACCTTTTTAGGGTCAACTCTACTGTGATGTCCAGGTGTGGCATAGGGGTCACTCTCCTAAATGCTACACCTGATGAGAGACAAAACCAGCTCCCCTCCCCCAAACTTGGGCACCGATGGAATGAAGGGGATCTCTCCCCTGCCTATGCTGCCACATGATAGATGAGCAATGGAGATAGCCCTCTCATGCCCAGAACTCCAGGGCTGCCTCACCTACACTTCCATCAACAAGACTGGCTCTACTATGCTGCCCAGAAGAAATACAAGGCCTGTTCTCCTGGGTGTTCCAGGTGATGGCAGGCAGGGCCAACTCTCCCATTTGCTTCAGGTATGGATGGTGGGGAGGGTCACTGTTAAACTTTTAAAGACTTCCATGATTTCAGATCTTCAAGTCAGTTAAATAAAAGTGAAAAAGTAAAGATGAGATTATATAATAACTTGATTTCTTCATTCTTACAACCATCGGGGCCTTACCATCAAGTTCTAATGAGCAACCAAAAGCAATGCCAATGTCATATAATGTTTGATGGGTTTCTACCACAAACCCAACCAATAACTCAAGAGGAATTGTCCCATACATTCCTAGCTTTTCTACCATAAGAAGGTTCTATGCTGTTGAGAGAGTCTTACCCAGCTGTGAGCCTACAAGCTACAAACAGCATGAAAAAAAATATGCCCGTAGAAGCAATTGTTAAACAAATGTTTTGGAGGTAGCAATGTGTTTCAGGTTAGATTTTTAAGGCCTATTCTCAGGTAGAAATGAATGCTTGGTACTGTAAATCTAAGAACTGATGACTAAGAAGCTCTTAGGATCCAAAAATGAACCTACAACTATTATTTTTTAAATGGACATAGTATTAAACTTCCCTCTGAATTCTCATATCTATAGTCATAGATTAGTACAGATCTCAGATCATGTCAGAGAAGTTTCTTTGTGCCATGGGAAGCAGTTAATGTAGAAACTCACAACTGAACAAAGTACAGAGAATTCTTGTGACATAAATTGGGCACCTGAATCTCCTCATCTTTCCCAAATCTCGAAGAGCTTCTCAGAGCCAGAGGTCAGGGAATCTGGGGGGTGAAACCACACATCTGGACAGGGCAAAGCCACTGCACTTATGAGCTCATAGCAGCTCTAGCTGCCTGCACAAGACCCGAGCAAACTCAAGCCAATAAGAATTCTAGCATGGAGTCAGGGGGAAGAGGCTCAGAAAAAGCTCCTGGGGAAAGAGTCAATTGAGCTTAAATGTTTGGTCCCTGATAGGTCTATTATTCTCCACTGAATAGCCTCCCTCCCAACAGTTGATGGACAGCATGAATTGGATTAAGTGGGTTATTTCAAATAATTATAGAGGATATAAAATTGAGAGAGGGTGATGTGGATCTGGTTATTATTACAAATTGTTTAGGATAATTAAGAAATATAGGATAGTAGTTAGTCATCTATAACAATCAAACTTGTATTCATTTAGACTAGTAGTTGCATTTTTCGTTTAAAAGTAGATTCAATAATCTACCTATTCTATCATTCCTATTTTAAAAGTAGATTTAATAATCTACCTTTTCCTATGTAACTACCTTTTCACTTCAGAAAGATGTTCTTGAATCCAACCTCCTTTGTTTAGTTTTTTTTTTTCTGACCATGACCAGTAACAACATGAACTAGCCTCTACCTAAACAATGACAAACATTGACTAAACAACCAGAAATCAGCCACCACAGCTCCTGGGAATGTGGGCATCATGTTCTCTAGCTTGCTTTCTATTATCTGGGGGACTATGGCTTCTTTAGGAGGCCTTGAGAAAATTGGGATAGTGATCAAATCCTGGGAGAGTTGGGAGAGTTGGCAGTATTATTTTTTTCTTTAGTCTCTCTGTTTTGGGAAAGCGTAGAGCTTATCTGGAGTTTTGGCTAGAATAGTCTCTGGAGGCTGGACCATCTCAACTAGGTGCCTTGAATCTGATCTGGATTCAGAACTTTGAGAAACTACAAAAGAGGCATTCTGAGAGGCTGGATCACCTGGGCTATTTGTCTTCATTGGTGTTTGGTCCTTTTATTTCTGAATGTCAATCTGTAGAAGAATGAAAATAGATCCATATCTATCACCATGCACAAAACTCAAGTCCAAATGGATTAAAGACCTCAATATCAGTCTGAACACACTGAACCTGATAGAAGAGAAAGTGGGAAGTACCCTACAACAGATGGGTACAGGAGACCACTTCCTACGTATAACCCCAGCAGCACAGACATTAAGGGCATCATTTAATAAATGGGACCTCCTGAGACTGAGAAGCTTCTGTAAAGCAAAGGACACTGTCACTGAGACAAAAAGGCAACCCACTGACTGGGAGAAGATCTTCACCAACCCCGCAACAGATAAAGGTCTGATCTCCCAAATATATAAAGAACTCAAGAAACTAGACCGTAAAAGGCTAATCAACTCAATTATAAAATGGAGCACTGAGCTGAACAGAGAATTCTCAACAGAAGAAGTTCAAATAGCCAAAAGACACTTAAGATCATGCTCAACTTCCTTAGCAATCAGGGAAATGCAAATCAAGACAACTTTAAGATACCATCTTACACCTGTCAGAATGGCTAAAAAAAAAAAAAAAAACAACAAACCTCTTTGCTGGAGAGGTTGTGGAGAAAGGGGTACACTCATCCATTGCTGGTGGGAATGCAAACTTGTGCAACCACTTTGGAAAGCAGTGTTTCGGTTTCTCAGGAAATTCGGGATCAACCTACCCCTGGACCCAGCAATACCACTCTTGGGGATATACCCAAGAGATGCCCTATCATACAACAAAAGCATTTCTGAAAGCACACAAACTTTTAAAGGTAACATATATGTCTGTGTTAACACAAGTATGGAGTATGTTTGAGCAGGTAAAAAGCATCTCTCAATTTTATAAGTCTGTTTAACTGTATAATCAAACTGTATTATAAATTTCAATGCATGCCATTTGAAAGGTAGGCATGTAATAACAACTTATGAGAATTCTGTAAGCAACAATACTTATTATGTATCATCCAGTCTCAGAGATGTTCCCATTTTGAGGGACCTGCTTATTCATCTCCTGTCTTGTAGTCTTTCATGGCTTTTTTCCTCATGTTTATAGCCAAGATTTCAGGAAGTTCTTCCCATCCATTACCATCTTTACTAATTTTGAAGGAATCCATAGCTTTTTCATTCCCCATTGAATCAAAAGCAAAAAACTCTCCCCCAATGTAACACATAGTCTATCTTCCATTCTGAAGCCAAGGCATCCTAAAATATATAGACTGGTTTATCAGTTTCTTCCATAATCCAATGTTATTAAGCTCCTGCTGTTTGCTCATCACCATTCAAAAATTCAAAGTCAACAAAACAGCATATAGGATCCAAGTCCCTGGGTATTTTCCATTCTTATGTGGCTTATTGTGTGTGTGTGTGTGTGTGTGTGTGTGTGTGTAACTTTATTCTTTCTTTAAAGACTTTATTATTTTTAAACTATTTGGTTTTTTTTTCTATGCCTCTCTACACCCATTTTCTTTCTTTCTTTCTTTCTTCAATACCTAAGCACACTGCAGCTTTTGAGAGGTTTTCTGTGTCTGGACATGGCTTTTTGTGCATATGCAGTATTCTCTGATCCATGAGCAAAGCCTTAAAGAACCAGACCATCCACCATAGAATTCTGCTCTAGCTACTAATTAAGCCCAAAAGCAGCAGCCAGGAACCACACCACATGCCAAGTATTGGCCTGCGTAAGAGATTGCAGAACAAGAAAGCCACATCTGGCTCCTTGTCCTTCTCTAGAACTTTACTTAAATTTCTCAAACTCTGTTTGGATAGTCAAGCCTCCACATTGAAAGCCATATGTAGTCAGACTTTTCTTTGGGCCACCAGCTTACAAAGAACAACACAGACTTCTTATTAATTATGAAAGCTCAGTCTTTAACTTATGTTTGTCTCAACTAGCTCTTGTAAGTTAAATCAACCCATCTATATTAATGTACATTCTGCCACCTGGCATTACCTCTCTTCTATCTTGTATCTCCTGTTTCTTCCCCAGCCGGCTGGTGACTTTCTCCAGCCTAGTTTCCTTCTTTTCTTTCTTTCTCTCCTCAGAAATTTCACCTATCCTCTCCTGCCTAGCTATTGGCTATTCAGCTTTATATTACACCAATCACAACAACACATCTTCACACAGTGTACAAATATTCCACAGCAGTTGGGGATCTTTATATAATCTACAAGGGGAATTAGAAGTTAATAAAACTGCCCAGCAATGACGTAACTGGATCCTGTGGTTGGTCTATTGTCTACTTTTGAAGAACTTCCTCACTGATTCCCATTGTGGCTGTACCAGTTTCCATTCCCACCAGCAATGGATAGGGTTCCCCTTTCTATCCATCCTCCTCAGTAACTGCTGCCATTTGGTTTGGTTTTGCCTTGTTTGTTTTGATTTTGGTCCTGACTATTCTGACTGCAGAAAGATAAAATCTCAAAGTAATTTTAATTTGCATTTCCCTAATGGCCAAGGATATTGAGCTGGCTTTTAAAGTGTTTCTCAGCCACTTGGATTTCATCTTTTGAAAATTATGCTTTGTTTCATGCCCAGTTTTTTATTTGCATTATTTGTTTCTTTGATGTTTGGGTTTTTGTTTGGTTTTGTTTTTGTTTGAGTTAATTAACATGGAGGCTCACAGCTAGTCCAGGTGTAGAAAAGAAGAGATTTGGGAGTTCTCAGTCCTAAATTGTATATCTCAGCCAGAACACATAAGAAAGAAAAGGAATAAAATATATGAAAATAGCAAGAGAGGAAATTAAACATCTATTTATAGACAATGTGATTCTACATATAGAAAGCCTACATACTATTAGAATTATTTTATAAATTTCAGAGAATTTGTAAATACAAGCTCATGTATAAAAATTACTGACTTTTCTATGTATCAATCACAAACTTCCTGTGAGCAAGACAATAAAGTGATCCCATTCATAAGAGCTACAAAATCAATAATATACATAGAAATAAATTTATGCTGAAAATCATGCAATGATAATAAAAGAAACTGAAAACCCATATATGCAATGATGGAAAGGTTGCTGTGTTCCCTGATTGAAGGGAGCATTGCTATCACAGTATTCCTACCACCCCAACAGTGTGCAAATTCACTACAATCAAGATCAAAATACTAGTGCCTAAAGACATCATTAAAGCAACCCAGAAAACTCACATGGAACCACAAAATACTCCAAATAGCCAAAACAATCTTGAGCAAAGAAAAAAATCTGATGGCATCGCAATACCTGATCTCAATATACCACAGGGTTTTCCTATCCAAGACAACATAGACTGGGCATATGGATCCACAGGGAGAACAATGGTGCCTATTAGAAAACCTGGAACTAATTCTATAAGCACAGAGAAACTGATTTCTGACCAAAAAAAATGCCAAAGACATAGATTAGAAAGAAAATAGACTTTTCAATAACACGTTAACTAGAAAATGGAATTTCTACTTGAAGAGAATTATTTTTATATTTAAACAAAATTTGAAGACATAAAAATCCTTCTATGTTAGGCTACCTCCATAGGCTAGTTTGAATACCAAAATCTAGAGAACACTGTATAGCTGTCTATCAACCAGAAGTATGTGGCTGACTAAAGTACTTCAAATTATGCATTTTATAGTCACATTAGATAAATGAACCAACTGGAAAAATGAAAACCAGTTGTCTTAGGATTTTTATTGCTGGGAAGAGACACCATTACCACTACACTCTTTTTTTTCACTTTATATATAAACCTTTTTATTATATTTTGTACAATCTATTTTGATCTTAGTTTCCCCTCCCCCAGGTCTTCCCCACCTCACTACCCACTGAATTCTATTTTCTTTCCTTTCTTTCTATTTCTGTCTGCCTTTGTCTGTTTGTCTGTCTGTCTCTCTCTCTCTCTTTTTATTGAGAAAAGGAAAAAAAAAAACAAGTTTCCGCCTCCTCCCAGCCTCCCATTTTCCTCCCCCTCCTCCCACCCTTCTCCCCCTCCCTCTTCTCCTCTTCCCCTCCCTCTCCAGTTCAAAGAGCAGTCAGGGTTCCCTGCCCTGTGGTAAGTCCAAGGTCCTCCCCCCTCCGTCCATATCTAGGAAGGTGAACATCCAAACTGGCTAGGCTCCCACAAAGCCAGCACATTAAGTAGGATCAAAACCCCGTGCCATTGTCCTTGGCTTCTCATCAGCCCTCATTCTTATAAGGAAAATATTTCATTGCAGTGGCTCACTTACAGTTCTGGGGGTTCACTCCATTACTGGCATGGCAGGAAGCATGATGACATGCAGGAAGACATGGTGCTGGAGGAGTAGTTGAGAGTCTTACATCTTGCAGGTAAGAGGAAGTTGACCAACACACACTGGAAATATCCTGAGCATAGGAAACCTCAAAGTCTGTCCCCATAGTAACATACTTCCTAACACTTCCTCCAATAAGACCACACCCACTCCAACAAAACCACATCTCCTGATAGCGCCACTCTCTATGAGATTACGGAGGTCAATTATATTCCACTCTCTGGCCTCCATAAGCTTATCGTAATATCATATGCAAAATGCATTTATTAGTCTAACTTCAAAAGTCCTTATAGTCTATCACTGTCTCAACAATGTTTTAAAATCCAAAGTTTAAAATCTCTTCTGAGAGTCATGCAATCTCTTAACTGTAAAAGCTCAAGATAAAAAAAAGCAGATCTCATACTTCCAGCATATAATGACATAGGATATGCATTATCATTATAAAACACAAGTGTAGTACAAATAATAAAGACCCCAAGCAGATATCGGTGTTCAAGCTGAAGATCAGAAAAACAAAGCAATCAAGCCACTAGTGAGATCTTACCTCTACTGAGGCTCAGACAAAGGGATGTTCCTGCAATGCTCTCCACCAACCTCAGATTCCACACTGTACACTCCATGGATTTCCTGTCTCTTCCCTCTCTATATTCCTCTATCCACCCAGCTGTATCACTTAGTTAGCTGGTCAGTGATCCCTAAGGATCTTCCAATCTTTCTACCTTCCTACACTGAGATTACAAGTGCAAGCCACCACACATGGCATTTTTATGGGGGTTCTAGGAACTGGATTCTGGTCCTCATACTTGCAAATCAACCACTTTGCTGTCTGAGCTATGTTTCCAGTCTTACGTTCTTTTTCTCTATTCTTTAATTGAAAAAAAATCAAATACTGTATTACAATTGTGGTTTCCATCCCCAACTCCTTCCAGATCCTTTCCACCTCTTCATCTATTCAACTCCATAGTCTTTCTTTCTCTCTCTCTTTCTTTCTCTAAAAAGGAAATAAACACACACACACACAAACATAATTAGAAAAGAGGTAAAAACATAAGAAACATACACACATAAAACAGACAAAAATAGAAACCACACATACAAGCAAGCAGTAAGACAAAAAAAAAAGTGCTCAGACAAAGCAATGAGACAAAATGTTGGCAAGAATACTATTGAGATTGTTTTGTATTGACATCTACTACTAGTCATGGGACCTACCCGTAAGTGTGGTTAATATATTCAGTAATACTCCGTTGGAGAAAATTAATTTGTTTCTTTACAAGTGGTTATCAATTGGAGATAGCTACTTGGCTAGTAGTAGAGATGTGTGTCTACTTCCCCTCTCAATGCTGGGACCTGATCGGGCTTGAACATTTGTAGGCACTGTATGTGTTAATACGATCTCTGTGAATTCATATGTTCATCAGTCCTGTTGTATCTGAAAGATACTGCTTCTTTAGACTCATCTATTCCTTCTGGCTTATGATCTTTCTGCTCCCTCTTCTACTCTAGGAGAGAGAGGAAAGGAGAAAGTGAAACTGGAGTACAATGAATGTATATGTACAATTGTGGCTGGATGGAAGAAAGTTAAAGAAATTTAATAAGCATCTAAATATTCTCCCTATATGCCAATGTTCAGAGATACTCATTTCAAAATTGTCCTCTCCATCCAGTGCCCAGAATGCTTGGACTAGACATGCTATTCTAAATTAGCAGATTGAGTACAATTGAAGTTACTATTTTCCTGAGAAATTTCTGTTTGTGTCTAATACAAAAAGACCCACGTGGAAATGGCATTTAAGCTACAAGTAGCTTTCTCTGGAAAAAATCAAAATGCTGTACTTCTAGTATTGATGCAGTTGTTTCTGTCCCTGCTAACTTCCTTCTAGGAAAAGGTGTGGCTAGTTCCCTGCAGAGTGCTCTTGTTGCTGCACATCCTTAAACATGTACACAACAAAGTAATGGACACATATGTGCGTCCCAGTCATTGATGACCCTAAAAATAAATGTTAAGAATGTTTGCAATTCCTTCCATTTCACTGTTATGTGATCTTTTAAACATTCATTCATTTTTATTTCAAATCGTGATACTCTGAAATTGAGATCATTTCTATTCAAGTGAAATTATATTTGAGGCAGCAAAACAGGTAGTTTTGCAACATTTTGTATATAGTTTTGTAACACCTTAGTAACATAAAATCCATAAGGATTTTATCTTATTATCAGTCATACAGATGTCAACAATAAAACAGATTCTAAATATTAGAATAATTGAATATGTTCTGTAATTTCAAAAGACAGTCAAATTTGTTACATTGAATACAACTTGTTAATAATTGCAGGTTAATCCAAAAATCCATCCTGAGACTTAATTTTAAAACGACATTATTAGAAGACAGGAAGTGTGATTCTGAGTGAGGTAAGCCAGACCCAAAAAGAGGAACATGGGATGTACTCACTCATATTTGGTTTCTAGCCATAAATAAAGGACAGTGAGCTTATAATTCGCGATCCTAGAGAAGCTAAATTAGAAGGTGAATCCAAAGACAAACATATAGGCATCCTCCTGAATATTAACCTTCATCAAGCGATGAAAGGAGACAGAGACCCACATTGGAGCACCGGACAGAAATCTCAAGGTTCAAATCAGGAGCAGAAGGAGGGGGAGCACGAGCAAGAAACTCAGGACTGCGAGGGGTACACCCACACACTGAGACAATGGGGATGATCTTTCGGGAATTCACCAAGACCAGCTAGCCTGGGTCTGAAAAAGCATGAGATAAAACCGGACTTACATAGCGGACAATGAGGACTACTGAGAACTCAAGAACAATGGCAATGGGTTTTTGATCCTACTGCACATACTGGCTTTGAGGAAGCCTAGGCAGTTTGGATGCTCACCTTTCTAAACCTGGATGGAGGTGGGCGGTCCTTGGACTTCCCACAGGTCAGGGAACCCTGATTGCTCTTCAAGCTGATGAGGGAGAGGGACTTGATCAGGGGAGGGGGAGGGAAATGGGAGGCGGTGGCGGGGAGGAGGCAGAAATCCTTAATAAATAAATAAATTTAAAAAAATAAAAATAAAAAAAGAAGACAGGGAGTGTGGAAGGTGAATGAGATTAGTATCATTTACTAAAATAAATTTCTTATAGGGATACACATAAATGGTGTAATGTCCTCATAAAAAGACTCCAGAGAACCAGATGACACTGTCTAACAGAAAGAAGACCCTTGCCAGACCCCGAATCTGTATCTGCCTTGAGCTTCGATTTCTTAGGCTATGAGAAATAAATTTATGTGATTTGTAAACTACTTAGATTATAATACTTTGTTATAGCAACCCAAATATATGAAGAAATTCCAGGGAAAGCTTATATAATTAACAAGGACGCTTATTAGTGGTGTTTTTAATTTCAAAATATGAGCCATCTGATCTATAGTCATTAATTTGAGTATTGGATTATGTTAATATTCAACTATCTAAACCACCAAATAAGTACCACTTATTTTGATGCTTTTATTAATAAAATTGCCATCATTGGTGTTAGTGAAATCTTGCCATAATGCATTCAATATATACAATAAAATAAAATTTTCTTCTTTATATTAGCCCTATCCTTAATGTCTGTCAAATTCCAAGTTATGTTTTTTCTGAATCCATATAATTGTCATAAATGAACATAGGTATATAAATATAAATATGGTTATATAGGCAACAAGTATAGTAAACATACAGTAACATATTTAAACATACATGTAATATATATATATATATATATACATAATTTAGTATTCACCTTCATCAAGTTATCACTCTTAGGGATTTAATTTCTTTTTATCAACTAATTATTTTTATAAGTTTTTTATACAATATATTCTTATCACAGTTTCCTTTCACCCAACTCCTCCAATATCCTCCCCACCTCCCCACCAACCCAAATCTACACCATTTTTTTTCTTAGGATTCAGTTTCTCCCTTTAATTCTTGTGGGATTTAGTACCATTAGGTAACTTATAGTTGAAATTTTCCCTAATATTTCTAGTTTTGTTTTATTGAGAGCGATTTGTGCTTTTGACAAGGTCATTTAACGGCAAATGGGTGTAGGCTCTGAGGCAGTGTCATTCTGTCCCAGTACCAAGAATCACACCAGGAGAACTCCCAGGTGCATCTGACATTGAAGGTAGAAGCCTGTCTCCACATCATGCTTTTACTGGAACTACCCGAACCTAGAGTTAACGTCGGTTTGCTTAGTCAGCTGCCAGCAAATTCTATTAAATATGTCCTTTGGTGCGGTTTTAGTGCTAGGAGCCTGAAATGAAAATGGACCCGGCTTTATTTTATTCCTCTCTTTCTTCTACCAAATAGTACACATCCAGGCAATTACATCGCCACAGCCCAGGCAGGTGTATATAGAAGCCGTCACATAAAATCCCTATGCATTTACACTGTGTATTTGGATAACATATACACATAATAAAGCTTTCCCCTAGCTGCTTTTTCATCCCATGTTCTCACTTCTAAGTGAAATGAAAATCAACGCAAGAGATCACTACATGCTTCACCCAGATGACATTACTGTCATGTGTACCATACCACAATTCATATATTAATATGTAAAAATGACATTTTTTTAATAAAATGTGTCACTTTAATTTAGAGCTGAAGGAGAAGACATAGGAAAATATTTTCCAATTCATTAGGCCACGGGCCCAAAAAAATAAATCCTTCTGATGAATCCTGTCATCGCGTTGTAATTCCAACACTTCAATATTCTGAAATTAACCAGACCCATGCCACCCTCTACTTCACTACTTCAGCCTAAAATGCTTCCAGAAAGTTCCCCAAGCACTAGCTGTGAAATTACATTGTGCACTAATGGGAGTCACTAGGCAGGGGGTAAAAGAGAGTCTTTTGCAGTGTGTAACTGAAAGATGATAAGCAGTGAGCTCATGACTCAGGAAAATGATTTGTTTCCTCTCCAGGTTCTCCACAGTGAGGCAGCCAGGGTGATTTTACAAGTGAGGCTTTTGCTGCTGCTGCTGCTGCTGCTGCTGCTGAGATTGTGGTTTTGTGTAAACACGTCTGTTTCTTCTATCCTGGGGTCTCTTTGGGTGTCATTTATTCAATGTCTTTGGATGGTTCTTCTTCATGTTACCATGTGCCTGGGATGGTCACAAAAGCCACTGGTCCAATCTCAAGGAGAAAATGAACTGGTAACCTGGATGCCGTTGCTCTTCTTTTGAATTCCTCTGCACTTCAGATCACAACCGCCTCTGGCAAAAGGCCATGAGAGATTGCTAGGGTTTCCTTCTAGGTACTGGCCTTTCAGAATCTACTTCCTACCTTTATAAACACAGTCATCCCCTTAGCCTGAAGGACCCCCAGTCCAATGGCGCACCAGACAGAACTCCACATTGACTTCAAAGGTTTCCTACAAACATCTACCCAGAATAGGGCTTAGTGAGACACTTAGCTCACTGGTAAAGCATGAGTTTCAAAAGAAAACCAAAGCATATTCTTCCCCAACTTCTCTCAGTGCATTCTTTTTGAACAGACATAGGGGACACTTACTGAGATGTACTGTACGCTAGTTGTTGGGATATACCTGTGAACAGAATTAATATTCCTGCATTTAAAGGATTTACTGTTGAGATAATGTTTAAAACATGTGTGAAAACTTTTATGTCTCCGCTTGGGGAACTCACTACCACTCCCCAGTTCTAAAAAAAAAAAAAAAAAAAAAAAAGAAAGAGAAAAAAAGAAAAAACCTACACAAAAAAAAAAAAAAAAAAGAAAGAAAGAGAGAGAGAGAAATCTTCTGCTTTTTCACTTTTCCCAAGGTTATCTTATCACAGAGTCTTTTCTTTATTAACCCGGGGCATCAATTTGGACTGTAATTCATAATAATTTATATCAATAGCATCTTCCATTCTTACATATTTTTAATTCTTTCTTTCTGCTTACTTGCTGATTGTTCTAAATTTAGAGCCACCTATTCAGAGGCTAGGGTGGTATGAGATATATTCAGTAGAAGCTTGACTTTGTAATGAGTATTGCTTGGATTTTGAGTGTTACAATACCAGTAATTTAAGTTGCCCTTTTCTTTTCTGATGCTGCAGTAGAATACAAAACAATCATCAAATTATCCTGGGGCTGTCCATCCTAAATACTTTGTGTGTATGTTCATGTTGGAATAGCAACTGTTATTTTCACTTCTTTAAACAGAGAAAAAGACCAATATGTGAGTGAAGGCCTTAGAGCTGTGTTTAAGTAAGGCTGTATCCAAAGCAGCTGTCTCCAGACACAGGACTGTGGTTTTCACTTCATGGAAAAGTTACAGTTGACAGGTCCATACATTTTCTGCTCCTCTGGTATTATTTCAGAAGACCCTTCACCCTACTCTGCTCCTTGAATCAGTTATAGTAATCTCCTTTTATTTGTACTGATCATAGCCTAAGACCCCAGTGGATACCTGGAACTATAGCTAAACCTAGGCTGAAGTATACTGTATCTATGGAAAAGTATAACTTGTAAATTAGGAGGAATAAGATTGTAATTATCAATGACTAATAAGAAAAGAACGGTTCAATAAAAATTATTTAAACCATACAACTCTTATTGCTACAAGTTTTCATTTAATATCTTCAGAGCTAGATTGGGTTTGGAAAATGAAAGAGGCACTGGGATGGTTCTCTGTATGCAGTAGTTGTATTTTAGAAGGGGCCTTTATCACATTTATTTTGCTAATGTTCATGTGTTGAGTATGTAACATAAAATTCTCATGATTCTAACCACTTTCTTATGTACATTGATGCTTAGTACACATGAGCCTCAGACATGTCACACTGTGCTGAGCTTTCTTGTCCCCTTGACTTATTTTATCTAGAGGAACATAGATTGAAAATAGCAAGAACCACAAAAAAGAGAGGAAGATAATAGCCTTGGCTAACTTGCATTCATATTTTAGAATGACTAAATGACACAGTGACTAAATGAGCAATAAGTAGAGAGAGAAGGGTCTAGGGGATACAAGAAAATTTAAAAAGGTAATCAATGTTTCCCTGATATTCCCAAATTTTATAGGAGAAAAATCTGATATTTTATTTGGAATAAGAAAGGAGATGACTGTAAAACATAATTCCATTTGTGCCACACATCTGATATATTATATGCTTATGATAAACTAGATATATTTATAAAACTGTCAATTGCATATACAAAATTATAGGGACAACCAAAATTCACAGTGAAAGTTAACTACTCCAAGGAATTGAATTAACTGAGTTTCAATGGACTTCATTATATATATTTTCTGTAAGCATCATTCAAGAATAAACCATGTTGGACTTCTTTAGCTCAGGATTACAAACCTAGATGTATTTTTATCTCCAGCCCCTTCTTGCTCCATTCAAATATCTACAGAATCCCTACACTTATCTATGAAAAACATATTCATTAAGGTTTCACAGTATTTCATGCACATGGCTAATAGGTGTGAAATATGCCAAGATGAACAGAAGAACAATCTATATAGCATGCAGTGTACTAGTTAGGAAACATTAAGAAATGAAGTGTGGTGTACAAGATGAGATAAAAGTAACAATAGCATTTGCATGGAGAGTAGGGAAGAATACAGAGAGCTATGTAAGTGTTTTTGAACGGTACTGGAGGCTTGTGAAAGCATTACTGGATGAATACCAATCTATCCATGCCAGGCAGAATAGACTGCAACCAAATGCTGAGACTTCTAGAGTCTTCAGAGGTTTAGCTGACATGGGCCTTCTTTCCAATGTTAGAAGGAGAGAAAAGTATCAAATGAAGAACATGCCTCACTAATCAAAACACACAATCTAACAGTCAAATAAACCAACACTAGAAATAGTGTCCATAGTTGTACAGAGTAAATAGGGGACTCTCCCGAAGACTGGTCTAAGCGTAGGTCCCGAGGAGTAGGAGCCAGTAACAAAGACAGACATTTGGGCAAGAGCCATTTTGGAGAGTGATACTTGATTCTGCTTAACTTTATCAGTTTAAGGCATAGAGGCAGCTGTGTGATAAATGAGCACATTAAGCAGTTCCCGGTCAAGGTTCAGAATCTGAGCTCCCAGAAGATGAGATGAAGCCATCATCAGGTAGGCAAGGCTGAACCCAAAGCTGAAATAGTTTTCCTTACACAGCCTTCTCCACGTTCATTCATTTGCCAACCCAGTGACCTGTGCCAATGGATGGGCATGCACTATATTTTATTCAGCACCCCACTCCCATCAGAAACTAAAACTTAAGAGTAGATGACAAATGTGGCCTCGGTAGATGGCACTGGACAACTCTTGCCCTTTGTGATTAAAATACAGGCTAATCACGAAGGAAAGACATTTATTTAGCTCACGTTTCCAAAGGCTGAAGTTTAAGGGGAATGGCACAGGGCTTGGGGTGAGGAGTACTTCAAAACCCCTACAGCCACCCTCTCCCAATAACACCAGTGTGGGACCAAGCATCCAGTCAGAGTGGACCATTTTGAGACATTCCCTAATCATAGGGCATAATACTCCATGAGCTTTCTATGATGCCCAGCCTCCCTGGTAGTTAAGTCAGAGCACATGACCAGCTGTGGTGGGTACAGGATGAAAAGAAATAAGTATCACTTTCAGCTCAAGAAATACTCAGTCTCTGCTTGCCATGTGCTCAAGTTGGTGTCACCCCAGGATGGAGACCACCCCACATGACACATAGTGGATATTGTGTAAACAAGGATTAAACCTCAGTTGGGCTAACCCACTGACATTTAGGGAGTGGTTTGCTGCGGCCAGTGGTATTATTGACAACAACGCACATAGCAACCTAAAGCAGCTCACTATTTGAAAATGAATCAGCTCTTTCCAAGAGAAGTTCAAGAAAAATCAACAGAGCAAAGTCTTCTGGAAGGAAGATCTGCATGGCCTGCGTTCCAGATTGCACCTCCAGAGTGTCCAAATCATTTTTTCCTTCACCCCTTGGAATTAAGTTAAACTAAAGGCGAAGGACTGATAAATTCTGTTATCTGTTGGTGCATCATGTGAGGCAATATAAATGGATGTGATGGCCACCCCAGCTGCTCTTTCTGGACCTAGTTGTTTTCATTAGAAGTCGCCCAGGTATTTATTGTTATTGTGACTAAATATTCTATAAACAGCACATAACAACACTGAAGAAAATTATTCAGGAACATTCCTTCAAGGCCTTCAATGTTGAACTAAAATATATATACACACTATAATTTGACCATAATTATGCTTTTCCACTGCATTATGGATGGGCATTGAATACTTCTGATATAAAATTCAGTTACATAATTATGTGGTAGGCTACTCTTATTTTAAACACAACTTAATCTTCGGTTGGAACATACTGATGGTGAGTTTTCTGTGAGTTTGTGCACTCTCCACGGCTCCGTTCCTTTACAAGAGGAGTAAATAGTGAGAAGACAGGACTCACTGGGAGGTTGAAGCCAGAAGTTTCTGCTTAGGGTTAACCATATTCTCCTTCCCGACCCCAGTAAGCATCTGAGGTTACATAAATGACATGTGGTGTGATTATGGTTTACTGAGCACAAGACATAAGATGGTTATGAAGTTTGGGCATGAAATCCTTGCTATGCCAACACTACACATTTTCCCACTCCTCTCTGGGGCAAAGTGCATCTGCTTCTTCATTTTGCTTGTGGATGGGCTCCTTACATGTTTGTGGAATCACTCCTGCATTACAAGTAAAAGTATGAAGTTATGGCACCCCAACAGTTCAAGCATTTTCATATTTAAAATCACCTCATTTCTATGACCACACTGTTACAGTAATTTGAGATGACTTTTCAATTCTCAAATGATGTAATATAGTCATTCTTGCTATTTACAGGACTGAAAAGAGCTAAAAACAAGCCATTCAAAAGAGTGAATACAGTCTCTGAAGTAAATTTGTAAGAAACATATTTGGGAAATTGGCAAGTTCAGCAAGATATAACAACTGGACAAGGTTGGGAGCAGAGAGCAGACCACCAGTAAAACAGTAGCCAGTCAGCATCAAGACAGTATTCTTAGATGCAGATAATATGTTAAAGGGAAGGGAGTTCTTGTGAAAGCAAAGATCAGAAACCATCAAAGTGGGACAAGACTTAAATCTAGCACTGAATAGCAGCATGATTTTCATTTAGTTAGAAAAAAAGAAGTCCAAACATATTTAAGAGCTTGACACAATGGTAGGAAAGAAGTTCTATTCACACAACAGAGCGTTGGTATATGCCAAGCAAGATTTGCCAGACTATGTGAGCGCTTTGGTTTTAATTCCTAAAACACTCCCTTAAGAAGCCAGTAATAAGAGTTGACCTTCCATATTGGTGATGATCTGAGATTCTGGGAAGGAAGCTTCCATTTTTAGTTTGAGATGATGGACTATGAATTAAACTCATGAGGTATCAAAACCTCCACCTGTTCACCATCTTGTTTTCCTGGCACAAAAGCATTCAATGCCAGTTTGTCACACCTCCTCCAGCACATGCACACACACACACACACACACACACACACACACAGAGAAAGACAGAGACAGAGAGACAGAGACAGAGAGCTAGAGGTAGAGAGACACAGAGAGAGACTGTCTAAAATGTTTATGTACTTAGACAAAGGCAAATCTCTGGTACTTTATTGTCTTCTGTATTGCTGTCTATCTGAGTATTTTCAATGGAATTTCATATTATTTAGTTACATGTCCATTTGGGATGTGGTTTAATTCCTGTGGCCTCCTCTTTCTTGACACTGTCAGAAACTCCAACAAGTAAGTAGAGCCCAGCTATGGCTCCTGTCACCCCTTCTTTGCCAGCAATATTGATTTTCTATTGTTGTAACAAAATACCAGAGGCTGAGTGGACAAAAACAAAGGAACTTTACTTAGCTCTTTTAGAGGCTAAAGTCTAAATAAGTTTAGTTTAATTTAGACCCTGGAATAGATTTCTTGGCCTTGTACTATGGTGCATGGCATCATGATGTGTGTAAAAGGATGAGATCAATGATGATACAGATAACGGAAGGTGCAAGAATTAAAGGTGGAAGTCATAATCTTTTTTTCTTATAAGCACTCACTTTTACTTGAACTGATTGGAATATTGTGGGAACTACAATAATTCTTCCTGAGAGCATTGTTGTCCAACAGCATAACGACTTCCTTGATATTCCACCACTCCAGCACAGTCATATTGAGGAGCAAGCTTTCACCGTCAGAGCCGCTGCAGAATGAACCACATCCAACCTCAGCGCACCTTAAGCGCCAGGAAGAGTTTGGCATTTTTGAAAAACATTATGACCATGTTGTTGGGCCTTACCTGCCTGTATAACTATGCTCTCCGCTCAAACGTTTCCCTTTCCAAGTGTTAACTGTAAAACTGGAGTCTCAGATAGTGACAATGATCAGAATTATGCATGGATTTTATTATGAGCCCATGTTGGGGACTGGATAAATAGTTTAGTTATAAAGATCACTAACTCGTCTTGCAGAGGTTCTGGGCCTAGTTCCCTGCACCTACATGGTGGCTTCCAACCATCTGTAACTCCAGTTCCAGGAAATCTGACACCAACTTCTGGTTTCTGGGGGCAAAAGAGACAAGCACAGACTTACATGCTGTCAAAAATAGTCCTATAAATAAAATAAAGCGTTACCGTCTCCAGAAGTCATCTCTACAAAATGGATTAATTACTATGGCACCAGTAGCAAGGTCCTTTGTGATCCTAGCCCCTTTAACATTCAATTATTATAACTCTGCCTCACCAAGCCAAGTACACCAACAAGGACCATCATTATCACACAGAAACAAGGCTGGCTGGAAGCTTTTGTTTATTTTCAGTAATAGGAAACAAACGGAAGTTTAAGCCCCACCCCAATTGATATTTCTTTCCCATTTAGGCCACTAGAAAGTTATAGAAACTGGATTCTTCATGTTTAGTCAATTAACAGGTATTGTTTTGTAGATTAACTCATCACAAATTCCTCCTATGTGTCTCCAAGACATGATGAGAGAGGTATGAGGTGGGAAGCACTCTTATTAGTCTTGTTTGGGGATTTGCTTTTTCTTGAATTTGAACAGTTTTTTCATGTACTTTGATAAACAGACACTGTGCCAGTTTGAGGGTCTTTCATCTTGAAGTCAGACACATGGTGAAAGAAGTGCAGTGATACTGAAGGTGGGAGGAGGGAGAACGAGAGGCTAGAGAAAGAAAAGTTGAGCTTTATTTCTTAGATAGTCATCCCAGATAAGGTGATACATATATACATAATGAAGCCATCTTGGACAGTCTAACCTTAGCTAACCACCTAATTGAGTTTAAAGAAGCACCAAGTGACATTGTGACATGGAGCAGAAAGAGCACACATCTCATTATCTCATGATGAGACATGTTAAGTCATTGTCACCATAAGTCAAGTGCTGATATACTTTGCACATAGAAATAGCTAATGGAGACAAGAGAATGTTCAATGCTCTCCATCCTGCAAGCACTCAAGGTGTATTACTTCCTACAAATGTCATCCATTGCTCCTTAAAAACTAAATGTCTTGCAGGAAAATCTCCTGGATCCTATAAATAGTATTCCTTACCCCCATCCTGGGAATACTTTCAGGCAAGGTGCTGAGCTAGATTACAGAGGGTCAGGACCGATCCTGTGCTTTTTTTTGGTAGAAAGACTACTGAAATAAGTAGAAATTATTTTCAATCTAGCGTCTGACAAAAATGTTCCTTTAAGAGTAAACTCTACAGTAAAGTAACTTCTGCATTTAGTATCTAAATGTTATGTTAACCTAACATATCTTCTGTCTCATATGGCATTACATGCAAACCAAGTCCTCACCATAAGCAGTTGTCTGCCTTCAAGTATTTATAGGAATTCTCCAACAGCCTGGGCAGGACTTGGGTTTGGCAATGACTTGGGCTAATGTTCAACATGCTTTCCTGGAAACACCAGACATCCAGCTATAGATTGCAAGCGAAAGGACAAATATTTCCCTGAGCAGTTGTTAAAATAGAAGCTTCCAAATTACATATTTACATTTGCTTTCCTGAAGAACAGCTGAGGGCCCATGAAATGGCTCAGTCGCTAAAAGCATATGCTGCCAAGACTGGCAACCTAAGTTTGAGACCCAGGACCTACAGGAAGGAAGGAAAGAAATGACCCCTACAAGTTGTTCTCTGACCTCCATATGCATGTGGCATGTGCATGCATGTGCACCTTACATGTGGCCACTCACTAAAATAAACCAAAGTGAAAGGAATGAAGGGAGGGAGGAAGGAAGGAAGAAGGAGGGAAGGAAGGAGGAAGGAAGGAAGGAAGGAAGGAAGGAAGGAAGGAAGGAAGGAAGGAAGGAAGGTGAAGGGAGGGAGGGAGGGAGGAAGGGAGGGAGGGGAGAAGGAAGGAAGGAAGGAAGGAAGGAAGGAAGGAAGGAAGGAAGGAAGGAAGGAAGGAAGACCAAGCCAACAGTCATGTTTTATATGTCTTTTGCTTGCAGAAAGCCTATTTACTCTATTTTAAATTAGTGAAAGCCACACTGTGGATGCATGAAGGGTTTTTGATAGCTCCTCCGGGTAGCAGGAAGCTCTTGGACGACTGCTAAGTCACCACTCTGTATACAAGAGTTTGATGGCCCAAACATCATTTGAGTCCCTACAGGTAGACAGCTGTTGCCACTCCTGACTCCTCTGACTCCTGGAAACAAAGTGAAACGGAGCTGTTGCAGCTGCAGGAATCAGCGCTGCCATCTGCTTGGCTCCCCAGAAGCTTCCAGCCAAGGAGTTTTCATCCAAACGCTTCACTGCCAAGCAGACGCTATTCTATGGGGAACTGCTCTGAAGGTCACCTCTTGTCATCTCCAGAAGGCCATTTCTAGATAGAAGCACATGGCAACCGTGACCCTTAGCAATCTATCTCTGCTACTGCTCAGAAACTGCCCTAAGAAAACAGATCCAAGGAGGCTTGCTTCCAATGGGATTCTCTCCGGCACTTGGGCAATGTGGCCGCTTATCCCTACACAAAACTCTACCTGGACGTTTACACATCCTGTCTCCTGCTCTTTAGCCAACCCCTTCTCTAAGTTGCACTCCGTTCTCCAGCCCTTCGATATAATAACCCCACAGACCCCAGACTTCCATCCCTGATTTTCTTTTTCTGGATTGCCATTGCTCATCTTAGCTCTGCACTCTGGGAATGCCCCAAAGAAACTCATGAGTCACCAGTCACTCATTCCCATGTCTCTGCCATCTAACAGCCCCTCTCCTCTTGGAACTCCTACCTTTTCCAAAGCAGCACCTTCAAAAGAAATACGATTGTCCATCAACCTTGATGATAAACTAACCCTTAACTTCCTCACCTAATCACCTGAGATTTTTCAGCCTTGACCAAAAGGCTAGAACCTATGGATCATTCACATCCCAGTCCCAATATGACAGCCTCAGACTCATAATTTATGGGCTAAACTCTTGACACTTGCAACAGACTTCTAATGCTTGGCTTTACGTCGATCATCTTGACTTACAGAGGAAACTAGATATTTCTTCTGGAGGATTTCTCCAATACAATTAATCCCTCTTTATCCTTCTGTTCAAAGCCCCCCAATTGTTCTTTATGTTAAAGACATATGCTCTCATGCTCACACCCAAGACTTTTTCAATACATACCTCCATAGCCTACATATCTGGCCTCACACCCATCCCATGTCTAGTGTGTATAGATGTATAGACTACAGTTTGTATCTGGAATGTTCCCCAAGGGCCACTGGGTTAAAGGTGCAATCCCCAACTTGGTGCTATTGGGAGGTGGAAGAAATTTTAGCCGCTACTTCCTTCCATTTACTTTGCATCCATGCAGTGAGAGCAGTGTGCTCTGAAGTGTATTGCTGCCAGGACTGCTGCTTCACCACGGGCATAACAGGAATAGGGCCAATCATGGGCTGAAACCTCCGAATCTGAGCCAAGATAAATTTTCTGTATAAGCTCATTTCGTCCGGTGTTTTGCATGGTGATAGAGAGCTAACTAACATAAGAACCATCCTGTTAAAGAACTCCCTCGGGGCACTGTTTACACAAGCCACAAAATTGAAAAGGACTCCTCTGTAGTGCAGAACTCAGAACATAGTTCATGCACTGAGCCTCGGCTTCTTCCTGTAACTTCTATTGGGTGCATATCCACCATTTACACTCCTCAGCCTTCATTTTCTTCTTATCTTCTTAAACTTGAAATGTGTCCTTTCCCCTAGGAAGCCCTCCTCAATTCACCCAATATTTATTTTAGATTCAGGAAGTGAATCATTATCTAAATTTTTATGCTGGTACTTATACTCCACTAGGCCCTTGGATCGGCTTGGTCATTCTTCATGTGCATTGTCTATTTCTAAGATTTAAATACAATTTCCTAGAAAAGCCTCTAAAATTCTCTGTAGCTGAATTGGTCAGTGAAAAAGACTTTTATTTAATTTTTTTTTAAAGAATTTCATATGTGAGAACCATATTTATGTCATTCCCACCAATCCCACTCCTCCATCCAACTACTCTTGGGACCCATCCCACTCCCTCTAAAACTCATAATCATAACCTCTCTTACAATTATGAATGATGATATGCAGAGATATAATAGATATAGACATAATATACCTATATAGATATTTTTTGCTGTCTAAGGCAATAAATAATGCAAGTCAAAAGTAGCAATAGAAGTGCCATAAGTGATCTATTTAAAAACAGGAAAGTTTAGAAAATACAGAGATATATGGAATGTATAGTGAGCCCTGAGTATATAATATATTTGTATATATTCACTGAGTATATAATGATATATTTGTGTGCTGGTATATGCTGTGTATTTCATAATAATCTCAAAATATATTCCCATTCAGACATACAGATAGTGAGAATTTAGCCCATAGGCTCATATATTAAATTTTTGTGCCAGGTGGTAGTGCTGTGTGAGGAGGTGGAGAATTGAGAAGTATGTTGCTGGAAGTGGACTTTGAGAGTTTCAAGTCTTGTGTCATTTCGTTTGTTATTTCTGCATCATGCTTGAGGTTCAAATGGGAGCTCTCAGGATTTTGCTCCAGGCAACATTGTTCCTACTTGCTGCTATGGACTTGCTACCACAATGGGCACTTATCCTTCTGCAACCATAAGCCTAAATTCTGTAAGTTGCCTTAGTCAGGATGCTTTTATTACAGCAATATAAAAATAATGCACACATATATAACCTACTGGGTCCATTTAGTGTGACTTATAAGTAAATATGTTTAGGAATGACCACTTGGGATTGGATAAAATATCTTCAAATACTCTTATTTTGGTTTTGGTTTTTGTCACAAACTGCTGATAGGTTATAAAAATATGGACTAGAGAATGAATTATTTTCTGATAGTGTTTGAGCAAAAGCAACTGACAAAACTAAATAGTTAGCTTTATTTCTTATAACCAAACATGACCTTTTTCTTTACTCTTTATATATGACGTCATATCCTAACAAATTAATTCATATCAGTCATGATGCCACTGCTAATATCAATCAGATCATTTAGGGCTACGTTTAGCTTATGGCATTGATGGCCAGCTCAAGTTAGTGTCTACCATCTCTTGATGTCCTTGCTGCATCATCCTGGTTTCCCTTTTATCTCCAGCTCTTCCTCTTTCCTTGGCGGATTTTATTTTCTCACATTTCACCCTTACACATTTCTCTTAACCCTCTTCTTCTCTCACTCCCTTTGATCAGAAAGGATGATTCCTAGTGTCTCTTCAGTACAGCCTAAGTGACAAATTCACCTCCTGCCCATAATTCTGTTCCATGTCTCCCACTTCCATTTAAGGCTACACTATTTTTTTTTTACCTTTCCCAAACCAGCATCTTCAAATCAAAAGCAATCATATGTAATGACTAACTGCTGACAATGAATACTACTGACAACTGTATTTATATTATTTCATTCTGCTCACTCCCCGCTCCAACTCCTGAGATCTGCTCCACTTCCTCTCAAATTTATAATCTCTTTATTGATACAGATAGATAGATAGATAGATAGATAGATAGATAGATAGATAGATAGATAGATAGATAGATAGATAGATGATAGAAAGATAGGCAGATAGACAGATAACAGATTAATGGATGGATCTATATAGAGTCACCTCCTACCCATAATTCAGGTCACTATGAGTTCACATAAATTATGATATCCCTACTGATATCAAACAGACAGTTTATGGCTGATAAGTGTCATGTGGAAATAAGCAGCTGCTCCAGGCACTGCTGCAACTTTTACTATCCCTCCCTGATATGGGCCCCTTCCCCATTTGTTTTTCAGGTCATACAAACTCAACACCTCTCCTTTCTCCCTCTCATCTCCATCCACACTCATCAATGTCATAGGCATTGTCATCGTCTCGGGCTCAGAGTCATTTGCCTCTTCTTCATTACAATTCTCAACACCAACCTTCACCTTTTGCAGTTTTTGTCTCTAATGGTTTTTCTGCTCTCAAAATACAGATTCATCAGTGTAATTAACACCAGGTGCTTGAGACGCCATCCCTGGAAGTTCTAATGACTTATTGTAAAAGGTGCTTGTTTTGGATTTAACCAAATCTAATTCAGGATGTGTGATCTCCTTCAACTGGTAAGTCAGGATCCATCCTTGGTGCGCCCTAATTTTGTTACATTCTCCATGTTTGCTGATGGAAGAGAAGCTTAAAGATGCACCAGCAGCCAATAATTTTTCAGCAGCCTGGAAGCACAGCTGTTAAGCATATACTGTTGAAGCAAGGGACAGGTTAACCCATTTCGGTATGGCCCTTGTGAGGGAGCAAAGGGGGCTGTAGTTATCTGAGAGGAGGGAGCTGTGATTGATTCTTTATGCATTCAGTGTCAACATCCATATTCAGCCAGACCAGGGAATACTTTTGCCATTATCATACTCCTAACGCTTGGAAGGCTTTGCCAGACCCATGGGTCTGAGGCACTGGGATCCTTGACATGGCCGAGCTCATGTCAAAAATGCCTGTGCAATCTGGACTTTGCTAGCTCTCCTCATTACCTCCTCATCCCTCCATCACTGGGTCCTCATTATCAACAGGATCGAATTTATCTGTCTACAAATGATTTTTCTGGCAACGTCACCACACCTACAAACTCTCTGCCGGAAATACACCTGGTGAAATCACCAGAAGATTCCATTCATTATCTTTTCTGTATTTACACATGGCACACCCTTCCTGGATTACATAGGAATATAATTTAAAGGTTTTTACTTTGCTCTGAATTGTTCTGTTAATGTAAATGTTGAGTTTGGAACCATAAAAAAAATGTAATTAAGCAAACCAATTCTTAGAATTCCCTTATCTTAAGAAAACAGGCCTGGGGCTTAGTTTTCTTCTTTTCTCCTTAAATTAAGAATGTGACCACAATTGGCCTTCATTCCCATTCTATGCATGCTGTAATCCTTCAAAAAGCCTGTAGTGAATGATGCTGCCTTTTTGAAGACAGGTTCCAGATCCCTAATGAGACTATTAGGGGGAAAATTGGACATACTTAACAGCTGATGAATTTCATATAAGAATTAGAGTACTTCCCTTCTGGTCCAGGCCATGACCACACTAGCCAGGATTCTGTGCCAGGAATTACCCCTGGGATCTGGTTTGTATGTAAGGAAAGATGAGGTCTTTGCTGCTGACAGCCTAAGCCACTAGGAGCTAAGATTATTCAAACACAGAATAAAGAAAGTTCCTTTGGGAAGCTAGACTGCTTTAGCAACAGAAGAAGGAATTAGTGGGAAGGTGGTGTAGCCACTGGAAGGAGTCCGGGGTCTGAAGATGGACAAAGGACAAGTCTGCTAAGGAGTCTACCGAGCTTCTGAGGGACCCAACATTTCCAATCCTTTCTACGATGAGTGATTACATAAACGGTGTCACAGACTGACTTTGGGAGATGTTAAACTTGTTCTTTGTTCTCTGAAGATCCTCCAGGACATTTATCTGCACACTCCCCAAATCTGGATTTACTTCAGGCAAGGGCTTTACACAGCATGGAGGGAACCTGCTCTTGTTAGAAACATACTTCTTGTCCTTTGTTATTCTCAAGTTATCACAGGAGATTTCAAAAACACTATGGAATAGTGCCAGGGACAACCCAACCAGAGAAAACTGGGGGCTGGAAAAAGAAAAGCAATCTATACGCTATTTATAACCTCAGAGGGTATTTAGAGAAGGCCACCTCAAAGAGTCTTCCTAAGTACCCGCCCCCACAAGACCTAGGCATGTTGCTGAAAGCTCAGCTCTAGACAAAGGAGAGAAGTAATCAATATGGGTTAACAACTATGAACTTGGGGTGCCCTTTACCCCAGAGGACAACCATGATGTGGTGCATGTTTATTTTTTTTGTTTTTTGTTGTTGTTGTTCTCATTTGTAAACCTGAACACAAATTCAGAATTATTCAGAGAGTGGGAAGCTCAACTAAGAAACTGCCTCCACAATATTGTTTTATTAAAATCTATGGGAAATTTTCTCAATTAATGACTGGTATTGACACAAACCCTGAGCAACTAGCCCTGGGCTGTATAAGAAAACAGGTTGAGCAAGTCTGGAGAAGCAAGCTAGAAAACAGCAGCTCTCCTTGCTTTCTGCTCCACTTCCTGCCTCTAGATTCCTGCCTTGGGTTCCTGTCTTAGATTCCCATGATGGCACACAGGAACCTGTAAGTCAAATAAACTCATTCCTCCCAAAGTTATTCTTGGTTGTGATGTTTTATGAGAGTGACAGAAAGCTAACTACAAAAGAAATTGGCACCAGAAATAGACCACTGCTGAGATAAACCTGATCATGTTTTAGGGAGGAGTATGGAAGAAATTTGGAACTTTGGGCTAGAAAACCTTAATGAGTCATTGTGGGAATGTGGCAGATGATGTTGAGAACAAAAGAACAGACAATGAACACCTGACTTGTATTGTTTTAGAGGGCCTTAAAGACTACCTGGGCATTCATGTGACATATTTAAGTTAAGAATCTGTGGTGTCTGGTCAGCTGAAGAATCAGCTGTGATTAAAAAGGAACAGCACTACTAAAGCAAAATTTTTGTTTTACTGGGACAATGGAGCTTGTTGCCTGGGGCTAATAGATAGTTGTGATTCAGAAGAGACAGCAACATAGAGGCAAAATCATCTGGGTCCACACACAGAAGTTGTGATCCAGAGGGGGCCAAACCTGCGTCTCATATGGGCAGATGAACTTGGTAATGTGTAATAGTCTTTCATGTCATGCTGGCTTTGGATTCAGGAAGGGGTCATAGAAAGTAGCTGAAGGTTAGCACCTTGGCAGACTAGGAGAGGTCATTGGTGAAGGTGCAGCCTCAGATATAGTACAAAGCCCAAGATTGAAGAGGTTATAAAGAAAATTTGAGGTTTAACCAAAAAGAAAGCCTAGAAAATGTTACTGATGAAGGTGCATGGTGAAAATTAAATATAGACCCAGGCAGAGTAGAGAACAGAAACAGCTGATGCCAAGGAACTTTGGAGCCCTAAGAATCATGAATGGATCAAGATGGTAAGTCCTACATATCTACACTCTTCAATTTTGGCTTTGCTTTGATTTGATTCTGACAGCTCTGCTTCTTCCTTCTTGGAAAAAGCATGCAACTCTTATACACAGGAGCCCACAGTTAAGAGACTGGATTTGGGGACTTAGGATATTTTAATAAACTGAACTTTTAGAGTATTTGAATCTTTTAAAAACCAGAATTCCTAAAGTTATACTATATTTTACATTGTGCTTTTAATTTTGACTTGGTATCTTGGTTATAAACAAGAAGTGAAATTTTAATGTCTATGTGTTTTTATGTCAAACTGGCAAGGAGTCAGTTGAACTGACTAGTTTTTCTCGATTTGACATAAACCTAAACATTTTGGAAAAGAGGAACTCTCAACTGAAGAATTGCCTCCCATCAGACTGGCCTATAGGCAAGTGTGTAGGGTATTTTCTTGGTTATATTAATGTGGGGGTGCCAAGCTCATTGTGGATGGTACAATCCTTGGAAAGTTTATCTTGGGCTGTACAAGAAAACAGGCTGATAAGCCAGGAGAAGCAAGTCAGAAAGTAGCATTCCTTTACGGTCTCTCTTTCAATTCCTGCCTTTATGTTCCTGTCCTGAGTTTCTGTCATGGTTTCCTTGGATGATGGAGTATAACTGCAAGCCAAATTAGTCCTTTGTTCTCCAAGTTTCTTTTGATCATAGTATTTTATCACAGTGATATGAAGTAAACTAAAATAATTGGTAATAACAGAGAATTAATTTACCTCCAAGAAAATAGGATGAAGACTGGAAATCTGATTTCAATTTTTAAATACAAAAATATGATATCCCTTGACTCTCAAATTCAGTGATTATAAAGACATATATGCTACAAACTCATCATGAAATGAATACTTATGTTTCTCACTAACTGAAATACTGGCTTTGCCCCGCTCTAGTACAATGTTATAAAGTACAGCATTGGGGAAATAAGTAAGGTTAGGTCATGAGAGTAGATTCTCCACTATGGGATACGATGTCCTCATAAGAAGAGAAAGACACATCAGAGCTTCTTCTCTGCTTTATTAGGACAAGCAAGAGAAGAACAGTTGTCTGTGGACTGGGAACCAAAAAGTTTAGTCTATCAATAACTCCTTAGACCCCTGCACCATGTAGCAACTCTAGCTCATAGTAGAGTACCTCAAAGTAAGTTCTACAACAATCTCTGCACAAGATATTTATTATCTTTTTACAATTCATATTATGCAAAGCAAAAAGTATTCAAATATCATAGAATTCTTATAGGCAATTTTGTAATTATTGCTTAAACATTTTTTGCATTTGTGATATTTGCTGTATAAGGATTCTGATTTAAAAAAAAAAACTTGCTCTACAACCTCATTGTTTAGATGCAACAACTAAATCGTGTTCTCAACCATAAATGAATTCATGCTTTACAACCAGTAAGAGAACAATACCTAACTTCTTCCTACAGGGGAAAATGTTAGCAATCATCTGAATGCAGACTATGAAATAGACAGGATTGGGGCTAACAATTAAATGTGGGAACTTAAATTGTAGATACTTGGCCCCTACCTCTAAATCTGCCAGGAAAACCAAAGTCTGGTTACCACATATTTTCTGAATGAGAGTCATTTAGAAGACTGATCCCGGCAGGGTATTTATTACTGTCCTTTAGCTAGTGAGAAGCACTGTACTGCCCATCCCCTTTGATGAGTCATTATGGAAAAGCGAGATGCCAGCAGACTTTTCCTTTCCTGAAAAAGAAACCCTGTCAGAACCAGTCACTGTAGAGGAACCCCATTCAGAGCTGGCTCGGAGAGCTCTGGAAAATATACAATACAGACAGCTCCAATTCCAGAATATATTTCCTTAACCAGAAGCCATGATGAAGAGAAAAAAGATGGCCTCCCTGGGTTTAATTAATGAGTATGTCATTAAATTGGAAGAATGTGATAAATACTCACAATGGATAGAAAGAAAATGTAGGTTATTACAGAAAGAATACCTGAATGAAAGCAAAATTTTTAGAAACCAAATATGTGTAGGGAGGAAAGTAATACCCTTAGAATATGATAGCTGATGGAAAACTAGAAAATAAAACCTTGCTTAAAGAAGTGCTAAATCACATTAAAAGTTAGTACTGAGCATGACTCTCTGAGGAAGAGGGAAAGACACAAAGTGAGTTGTTTCTCTTAAATCCATATAATGTTTATTATTTGCGTGACTGCCATTCTAGCCACAAACCTCAAAAATATCTCTGAAATCAATTAATTCTAAAAGTCATGTATTCCAAACTAACTGTATACATCAGGGCAGTTTAAAATAACTGGGGAGAAAATGGTAGTTAAAGCAACTAAAAGTGTGCATCTTTTGCCACATGAAGAGGAAGGTTAAGACTGGTCCAAGAAGAATCCTTGCTGATGTTCTAGCTTGCCTGCACAAACTAGTCCTTGTGAACCCAGAATCCTTCTTTATGCGGTGCCACCATAAGGATGTTGTTCCCCTTTCATAATAAAGGACAGCAGCTCCAGCCATAGTCCAACAAGAGGATTAGGAAAGGGAGAGAAATAAATTCCTGTTTTTTGGTCCAGTTCTATATGCACCATGTTAGCCCCAAACATAACCATTTACAATGATTTATTAGAGGGCACCATGGGAGGAAGTTGCCCCTCTGTCCAACAGCCTTGGTGTATAACCAGCAGGGTTCCAATTACTGAAAGGAAATAACAGTCACAGCCCCAGACCCTCCCTGATAATCTTACCCAAGGGAGGTTGTAGGCAGCTTTTCTGTTCCACCAACCAGCTCTTAATAACCATATGAAGATTTCTTATTAATTATGAAATCTCAGCCGGTAGCTCAGCCTTGTTACTAACTAGCTCTTACAACTTAAATTAGCCCATTTTTTTTTCAATCTAGTTTTTGTCTTGTGGCTTTATCACCTTTACTCTGTATTGCCCATGCTGCTACCTCTCTAGCTGGTGTCTCCCTGCATCTCCACCGTTCTTCTCCCCGGTCCTCTCTGCCCTAGAAATCCTGTCTATGCGTTGGCCATTCTGCTTTTGACAAATCCTAGTGACCAAAATATTAGTCCACAACATGAGGCGTATGTGCTTTCTAAATTTCAACACGAGTTGGTTGCACTATATGATTTTGGGTTGTCTTCCATTTCAGTTCCACTCAGTCTAATGGAACGCTTAAATTTTAGACTATCTTAAGGCAGAATGAGACTTTCATATATTATCTATGCTAGTATTGCTTTAAAAACAAGACCAAAGATTTAAAGCTTCGCCATTCAAATCCCGTTTATGTGAGAAGCAGGACTGGGATTCACTGGGAAGACCAGCCACTACTAGAAATGTTTTCCCCATTTGTTAGGCTTTTGCCATTTGCTTGCTTGGTTTATTGGCTTAGAGGAGTGGTGCTCACTTGCAAATTGCAACTGGAAATGCTTCAACTAAAGAGGATCCCAGCTCTGAGATCTACTGAGCTCCAAGATGACTGTAGTGGACCTAGAATTAGAACCTCATAGGACACAAATGCAGAAAATGTTGCCCTTAAACATGATCATGCTGAAAGGGAACACAGAGGAACACCATGCAGAATCTACCTTATCCATGAGATGCTATGAAATTGTTTCCCAAAGTCTCAAGAGAACACAGAGGAACACCATGCAGAACCTACCTTATCCATGAGATGCTATGAAATTGTTTCCCAAAGTCTCAAGTTTCAGGTGTATTTAACTTTAATTAGCCAAGACGTTAATTTTAATCATAAAATGAGCCATTGCATCCTCTGATGTGTGCTTTGAACGCTTTCCTCTTTTAACCTCCCTTCAATCCCAGTTCACTGGGACTCAATGTCTATGTCTGCCTGTTCTTTCCTGCTCTGATACAAATTCAGATGGATACTGTCAGTCTAAAGTCACATTTTTAATAGGGAGATGTCAGAAAATACACTGTAAAGACAACATCATTTACATCCAAGCCCACCTTTGCTTAAATTTACTTCTTTTATAGTGAAAACCCAATTTAAAACTCATAATTAATTATCTTATATCCTAATAGGTATGCAGCATGTTATTTTAAATTATTTTATGTTTATCATACAATATTCAGCATCCTTTAGGACCCAGTAGTCTTCTGCTGTTGGAGAGTCACTTAATTCTGCTTCAGCTTCACTGTCTGCATAAGAAACTTGTACCCTGTCATCTAGTCTCAGAAGGGAGGTTTCCCACTCATGTCACAGCACTAGATAGACCTGACAGCTCTTTCACAAGATTCCAGTACTTATCCTTTGCCACAACCACACTTCGACTCAGGAAAAGAATCACTCTAGGGATGAAGGGAGCCCCTTGAAATCTGCTACAACCTGCTTTGCTAAAATGTTTTCTGTTCTTAGAAATTAGATACTGGAGGAAATGGGGGGAAAATCACTTGTTCATGAATTAGAAGACAGCACTGGTAAGATAGCAATGACCTCAAAAATGATACCTAGAATTAATACAACCCTGTTAGACTTATTTGTAGAAATTGAGAAGCTGATTCTAAAATCCACACAGAAATTCTAGCTACCCAGAATTACTGGTAATCTGAAAAAGGAAAAGAAAGCAGGAGGGCCCACTCTGGACTCTCAAGCTAAGCACAAAGCAGGGGTATTCAAGGTAGTGCAATATTGATATGGGTGCATAGAGAAAGCTGTGGCATAAAACTCAGATTACCCCAAGAATCCACATGCCTGTGGTCAACTGACTTTCAGAAACAATATGGTATCATTCAACAGAAACAAAAAGAGGTTTCCAGCAAATGATGCAGACACAGCTCTATGCAATAAAAAACAAAACGAAGCCCGTTCCACACTTTATTCGTGGCTCACACAGAAATAGTCTTAGTATAATCAAAGACCTAACTGCAAGAATAAGAACATTTAGAAGGCAAAAGGAGTAAATATCTGTGCCCTTGTGTTCAATGATGTTAAATATAATACAAAGCTTGAACAATGAAAGAATAGACACATTAGAACTTGATTTTCTGAGGAGTGGATGGGTGGTGGGAAAGCCATTTCATCAAGGTCCCACAACAGATCCAGAGCACATCTCAAGGAAAATTTTATGTATCAACTCCATGAAAGCAATGGAATGTCCCAAACTCTGACTGCAAGGTTCCAAAGACAAGACTAAAGAATCCAGAGACTGTGGTTTTCCACAAACCTGGGTAACAGGAACCAAGCCTCCAAGAGCTGAAGGTCCAGTGGAAGATTTCCTGTAATTTTCTCTGTGATTTAAATGGTGGTAAAGGACCTAGAGAGAGATGGCTCAGCAGATATAAGCACTAACTGCTCTTCCAGAGGACCTGGGTTTGATTTCTGGCACCTTCATGGCAGCTCACAACTGTCTGTAATTCCAGTCCCAAAGAATCTGATGTATTCTTCTGGTCTCCTCACACACCACACATGGTGCATAGACACTTATGCAGGAAAAAAAATCCATACACATAAGTAAAATTAATAATAAAAATTAAAAGCGATAAAATTCTCCTTTATTATACTCAATTTATGTTCCTTCCCTCAAGTTTTTATAATTTTCAATTGTATATATCATGGAACAGTTTTAAGACATATCAACAAATGCTTCAACTCATTGCTTTTCAAATGACACCATCCTTTTAATTGTCAATAGAATCACTAAATTGCTTTTAATCAATATAATAGTTTGGTGATATGTGAATTCTAAGAGCAGATCAAAAGAATTCACATGACATATGTGAATTTTAAGAGCAGACCCTGTGGCCTCCCCTTTGTTCTGTCTCCTAATCCTGCAGAGCCCCACTCTGTTCCACTTTGCAGCATTATGAAGAAGCTGAGGTGAACAACTGCTCAGGTGTGTTGGGGACTTTCTCAGTTTTGTCACGAAAAGTCTTTCCCCCATGATAAGCTTTCAGGCTTGGGAAAATTGGGGTGGTTCATTACCCTAAGAGAAGCTCAATAGCAAGAAACTTGAATGGAAGGCAGGTGGTGGTGGCACATGCCTTTAATCTCAGTACTCAGGAGGCTGAGGAGGGTGGATGTCTGTGAGTTCAAGGCCAGCCTGGTCTACAGAGAGAGTTCCATGATAGCCTGAGATGTTTGCTACACAGAGAAACTCTGTCTCAGAAAAATTAAAATAAACAAACAAAAAGAAATATGAATGAACCACAGGAATGAGATGCTTGGAAATGAATCATTCAAATCCCAGTAAAACTTTTGGATGACAAGGACCCTCCCCCAACACCATTACAAGGATTTGAGGACAGGGTCTGAGCAAGAACCACCATCAGCAAACACTAAACTCCTGACTCACGAAACACAAAAAGTAAGGTGTGTTTCCAGTCCAAAGCTATTAAGTTCGGTGTGAGCTAAAATCCCCCCATATTTCATTATCGTTCAATATTTATTTTGGGTGCAAATTATTTTAAATATTAATTTATCTGTAAATTTTATTTAATCTGAATTCTAAACTTTTTATACTTTGTTATTGTTAAGAATAAAGTAACTTAAATTTCTTTCTGATACATTGTTTGATCCAAGATATTTAACAAGCACTTAAAACATCTGTATATATGGGATTTTCTGAGGCATCTTTGAATTACTGATTCCTAAAATATTTTAAAAATAATTCTCCATGCTCCTGATTTCCTAGTATATATTTGGATTCAATGCACAGGGTTTTATTTTGCTAAATGTTTTCAAGTACTTGTGCTCAAAAAGGAGAAATTGTTTGAGAAATGCAATGCTTAGTATTTCTCAATTAGTTCAAATTTGTTAATTGTGCTATTTAAATTCCCCCCATCAATAATGACGCATTTGTATACCTTAATCATGTGTGCTTCTTGGTCTTCATTGCAAGAAGTTCCACTGAAAATAATATACTAAAATCTCTCTATATAAGGAAGGTTGCTCAATTTGTTTAATTTTGGTTAATTTTTGACTTTAAGTATCTTAAAGTGTTGGTCCTGTGAATGTATAATTTTTCATGTATGTCTCAAGAATATATTCTTCAACTGGCTCAACATGTAAAGGTACTTGCCACTAAGTCTGACAACTTGAGCTCAATACCCAAGGATCCTATGGTACGAGAGAAGTAACTCCTGCAATTGGTCATATGACCTCCACAAGAATGTCATAGCATGCACAAACACACAGAGATACACACAAACGCACAATCACAAAAATACAAAATTGGAGACCATAATATATAAAAGAAAGACCAGTAAGGTAAAATAAAAAATTAATACCCATCATAGAAATACGAGACAGAAAAATCTTCAAAAATACCACTGGATTCATTTTGTATGGACCACCCACTACTGAGCAGAGGTTCTGCCCTTGAGTGTGGTTTATATACCCACTGGGGATCCAGTAGAGAAAACTACATTGTCCTTGGCAATCAGCTGTCAATTAGAAATGGCTTCATGGCTAGGGATGGAAATTTTATTCCCCTTTTTTCTCCCAGTGCTCAGAACCAGTCTTGCTTGGAGCTGTGCAGGTCCTGTGCGTGTGGCCACATCCCTGTGAGTTCATTCGTATTGCCAGCTGTGTCAGTTTTATTGTGTCTGAATGACAGTTTCCTTGGTGTCATCTGCCCTCTATGGCTCTTACAATCTTTCTGCCTCCTCCTTTACATATGCCTGTAAGCCCTGAGACGAGGGATTGGGTGAAGACATCCCACTTGGAACTGGGTGTTCCAAAGTCTCCCACTCTTTGTATATTGTCCAATTGTGGTTATCAATATTCATTCCCATCTACTACAGCAAAAAGAGTCTCTGATGATGGCTGAACAAGACACTACTGGTCTATGGATATAGCAGAATGTCCTGAGGGGTCATTTTATTGCTGTTTCTTCAGCAGAACCATATTATTTGGTTTGCCCCTAGACACATATATAGTCTCAGATTCTTGGCCTCCAAACAGTGGGCTCCATCTCATGCAGTAGGCCTTAGATTCAATTAGAGAGTGGTTCCCACAACATTTGCGACATTATTGCACCGGGTCACCAGCATAGATGGCAAGGTTTGTAGCTGTGTTAATGGCAATTAGTTTTGTTATAAAAAGTCAACTATCTCAATTAAGAAATAAAGCTTTTAGCTGGGCGATGGTGGCGCACGCCTTTAATCCCAGCACTCGGGAGGCAGAGGCAGGCAGATCTCTGTGAGTTCGAGACCAGCCTGGTCTACAAGAGCTACTTCCAGGACAGCACAGGCTCCAAAACCACAGAGAAAACCTGTCTCGAAAAACCAAAAAAAAAAAAAAAGAAAGAAAGAAATAAAGCTTTTGAAAATATCGTTTCCCTCCAGAGATGATATTCTTTTAGTTGCATATGTCATATGACATGGTGTTAATCTAATTCAAAATGTTTTATTTATTGGAAAAGATAATCCTAATCTAGTCATTCTAAAGTCTAATATCTGAGTTTCTCCCATTCAAGCCTGAGATGTTTGTTGGTAGTCTCAGTTCATTGGTAAGCTCCTACCGAAAGGTCTGCTCAAATTCTAGCCTCCAAGTCACTGTTTCCTCTTCCAACATTTTAGACTTTATGCTCTTCATAGATGCTTTCATTTCCGTTCTTATTGGTTGGCCATGAGCTTATGATTGTAAGTTCTCAAGACAAACATTTAGCTTTTCTTTTCTTATTCAGTTCAGAGCCAAGGCCCCTACTAATGTGTATTTTTGTCTCTGTATATGTATTTACATATGCATGTGTGTGTGTGCCTGTGTTTACACGTGTATGGGACTAGGTATATAATTGACAGAATCATCTTTCTGCTTTTTACTTTAATGTAGAACTATTTATCTGTGCCGTAAATGCACAGTCTAAACTTTTGTATCTTGTCCATAACTTAACACAGACCAGTAATAACTACATGGGCTTTCAGTAACTTGGCATTGGCAGATATCTGCAAAGCCAGTGCCGTCCATATTGAGCTTGTTTGCTTTTGCAAATCAGAGATTGCTGTTCTCTGAGGAAACCGCTTCATTATTTCTAATGACTTCAACCGCCTCTTTGAATAATTTCAGAGTTTAATCCAGCATATTAGGTGTGTTGCCCCAGGAGGTGTATTTCTGAACATCTGCTCTGCCATATTGCTTTATGTTAGTATCCAATCATGCAGTTCTTTGGTCACATTAAAAACTCATCTCACACTTTCCTACTTTCCATCACCGAATCCACTAATTCTTCTTGAGTTAAAAGATATTAACTGCTGTTTAAGAGCTAGGAGTGTGGTCTTTTGAGTTGTTCATTCTGAATTAAATTATTTGCTTTATCACCCTCCAAGCACATGAGTTTGAGTTAATGACTTCAAAGGCCTTCAATTCTTCTATAAAATGTGGTATTAATAGTGCACTTCTTATAGAGTTCGGTAAGACCATGATACAGTACTGAGAACAATATCCAGCACGTTGAACAAACAATCTGGAGCCAAACATAACAAGGCATAAATGAACATGAGTTATTATTATAATTATATAGTATATTCTTCCGTTAGGTAATTATTTTGCTGGGTTCCTCTCTTCTATTTAAGGTTCAACAAATATTGCTACAACTTTCAAATATCCACTCTGATTTCCCTACTCAGAAATAGTTATTTACATTATAATCCTATAGTATGTCCATTTCTTCTAAATCTCTTCATAATCATTTATCTAGTTCCACCAAGCGTAGACTGTTCGCATGTGTCTTCTTCATCAGTCTGTAAGTTTCTACAGCCTGAAAATTCAGAGTAGTCTATCAACCTTAACATAGCAGGCTCTAAGAGATGCATGATGAAGTTCACCAAGTTGATTAATATATTATAGCCTCTGTGATCTAGAGAGAGGTAAATAATACATACATATATTTGAGAATAAAGAACAAGTTTAATATGTGGAATTTTCCCTGAATTCTGCTTTGTATATATTATTTCAAATGACCTTATCTGGGTGAAACTTTCATAGAGTTTTTCATCATTTTCTTTTCTTGGTAGGTATGCAGATCTATAGGTTAATTTTTCTTCAAAATGTGCTAAAGTCCAGGTTTTCTGATAGTAAACCAAGTGAAAACAGACACTTAAATCGTTAAATTACAGGAAGTTTGAAGAGACATGCTGTGTTCTAAATTTGCCACAGAAGAAATAGTTGAGGGGAAGTGGGGTCTATGAGATAATGAATTGAAAAAATTGATACCTGTGTGTTGGTCAAGGTCCTCTAGAGAAATGAAACAAACGAGCAAATATTTTGTCAATGTAAATATAAACATGATGGAAATGGCTTCTGAGAAACTGATTAGAAGTCAGATCATTAACTGCAAGGTAAGATCATGGGGAAGTACTGAGAACGCATTGCATAAGCAATCTGGAGCCAAACATAATAGGGCATAAATCAACATGAGTTACTATTGTAATTACCTAGTATATTCTTCCGTTGGGTAATTATTTACTGAGTTCCTCGCTTCCAATTAAGAATCAACACAGTTGATGTAGTTAAGTCTTTATAGCCAGGGAAGAGATGAGACTGCCCTCTCAAGACAAAAGGAAAGATGGGTACAGAAGTTTCTTCCTAGACAAAGGTTATAAAGCCTTCAATTGACAAGTAATTTCTATCATTTCTATCAAATACATTTCTATCAATGTTATTCTGTTTTACTTAAAGGTGGATGAATTAAAGGTTATTTATATCTAAAATATGTCAATACCATCACATCTAAACAAGCATTTGAGTGAAAACTAGGTCCCACGATGTAGCCAATTTGACACATAAATATGGTAAACCCTCGCAATAGCAAAGAAAAGATATACTCATGAATAAATCATCTTCAAATTATGCCATTTGAACTCCTTTCAGCTGTTTATGCTCTTCCTCACATTATATGCTTCCGATGCTCAGGTCTGTTAGCTGGATCTCAAAGAGTTCTCTCAAGCCCTCTCAGGGAGTACAAAGGACCCTCTCTAAATGACCTCGAATCAGACATTCAAAGCATCCTTTTTTCTTCCGGCCACCTTTTTCATCCCTCACCCCAAATTTCCTTTGATTTTCAAAATAATACAGCTTTAACATGGCATCTTGGAATGGATGCGGAAGAGTTTTAGCAATTTTAGTGAAGAGTGGTGAAATAAAACGGATGGCGAGAAAGAGGAAGATGAAAGTACTCCCTCCGGGAAGACCTTAGAGGAGATTTGAAAGGGAACGGAGGAGGTGTAGATCTAAGAGTGTCAACCAAGTCTCTCCTGGGATGCACTAGTTTGGGAAGACTTTGAAAGACTGAGGACGTCCAGGGCTGAGCAGCAGCCTTGCAAAGAGAAGCCTCAGGTGCCCGTGGAAAGAACAGCGCTGGGGAGCCTGCAAAGAAAGCCTGGCGTTTCTAAAAGAATGATCTCTCATACTACGGGTTGGGCATTGACCACTAGTTAGCATTTGTCCTTGGATCTCCATCAGTGAGATTTTAGTCAGCTTCAATCAAGTTCAGTATCTCCATTTTTCTAGTACCATTAAGAGCCTTAACAAGAAATCTAATTTGTCAAACTTTCTTACACTTAATGTTTTCTCTTTCTCCTAGGAAGATACTGAAGCAAGATGGTTTGTTATTACTTAAGATATAGGCACACTGTCTAAGAAATTAATCTTGTTCTTTAAATAATTAATTGAAACAAGTCTGTTATGCTTGTTTGTTCTCAGCATAGTCTCGAGCACATCAGAAGCTGAAATCTGATCTCTACTTCCATTCACTGTTTGAATATCTTTTACAGTGTTCTACACAAAGCAGTGGTATAATTTGTGTCTGAAGTTTCCTACTGGTAGGGAACCCACTCAAAAGTCCTCCTAAATTTTAGACAACTCCTCCTGCAACTTCTCTTTTACATTGCCTTGTAATCTGTCTTCCCGGGTACCCACTGGCACTCTTTCTACTCTTCAGGTCCAATTACAATTAGCCTAGATCATTTGATTTCTAACACTTCAATTACATGATGAGAATCTCATTCCACTCCTCATATTTAATTTGGAATTATCTTTTCTTCAGTTATGTTTCATTATTACTTAGTGTAATGTACATTTGGCTTTCTAATTCCTCCGCTTTAACAGATTCGGAACTCGCCAATTCTATATATGATCTGACCGGCAGACGATGGTAGAAAACACTTTTGATTGCTCCTATTATTTCATTATCATATCTTTTTAACTTTTCAGTTTATTAAAACTCAGCCATCATTTTATCACATTCCACTGCGCTACACCACTTCCAACAGTATTTGGGCAGTAGGGTTTTTGGACCAAAGTGTAGGATCTTATGTTAATCCCTGTTAACTTCTATCTTTTTAGAGATTCATCCCATTGCTACAGACTGACAAGATTTTTTTTGTTGTTTCAATTCTGGTTCTGACATACAATGTGTTCGTTCTCTTGCCAGGCTTCATGCCATCTACATATTTGATAAGCATGCCTTCTGTGGCTTCATACAATTCAATCTATAGGATTATACAGTCATAATTACATCTTTTGAGAACTTTCCAACCTTCTAAAGTTATATTTCCTTTCAAAACTTCATGTTATGGAGTAAGGACCACTTTTCACTGAACTTTTAGAAGTTCTACTTTCTAAACTTTGCAGTATACCCTTCCTTTCTTTGACTAACTCTCCAATGAAGATCTCAGATTTTTGAATGGCATTCATTCCATTAATCCACAAACTCCTTCACAATCATCTTAGCATACACTTGTTTGTATTAAAAGAATTACTTCTTCAAAATTACATCCATTACCCAATTCTGCCATAACACATTATCATAAACTCAAAGGCTTAAAATGCTATAAAATTACCATCTTACACTTCAGGAAGTTAGAAGTCCCAAATAGGTCACAATAGGCTAGAGTAAAAAAGAAAAGAAAAGAAAAAGGTCTTGGTGAGGCTGAATTCCTTTGAAGGCTACAGGGGAATCTGCATTTCTTTCTTTCCCAGTTTCTAGAGCTACCTGCATCCTTGGGTTGTGCTCCCTTCTTCCACTGTGAAAGCCAGAAGCATAGCATCTTCAACTCTTCTCTCTGGTCCTGCCGTCCACTCATGCCTATCTTGTCTACTGTGAAAAGACCATGCTTACCAACTGAGGCCTACATACTTTCACCAATTAATTCAGAATAAATTATATATTTTCATAGTTGAATAGAACTAACATCTATTTAAAATAAAGTGTAATTTCTAAGTAAAGGACATATGAGCAAAATAGAAGACATACATCTGAAAACAAGCTATTGGAAGCTTGTAAAGAGAGTAGGCTTAATTACGAGTGTCAGATGTTAGATAGAGTCATGTTTACCATTAGAGTGAAACTAGTCTGGCTTTGACATGATCACATGGAAGAAAAGATTATGGAGTGAAATTGGCATTATCAACCAAATGGGTTTTTAACAGTTTCCATAAGATTCTACGGTAAGCCTTCACATTACAAATCAACAGTACAAACTAATCTAAATGGGAATTAGAAAAAGACAAGATCTTCTGAGTAAATGGAGAGTGTGGGGATCATGAGAGCTCAATAAAAACAATAAAGAAGAATGCGTACAATAAACTAATAAACAAATGAACGCCATTAAATTCATTGTAATAGTACTCAGAGATCAGTTTTAAAAAAATCAACAGAACAAATGAGCCTCGGCTTCAGATAACATCTAACTTCAGTTTGTCAAATACAGCAGGACATCTGCCAAGTTACCACCAGTTGCCATGCCAGTATGGGCAGTAAAAATTCAACAGGATTCCCCACTACATGAAGAGCTACAGGAGGTCAGTGGCTACTGAGAGGAGGAACATCGTTCATCTCCAACCATGAACTCCAGCGTAAGTGTAGTCTAGTGTAGTGCCAAGTGTTCAGCAGTGGAAGCATGCACATTTGAACACTTAAATGGACTCCATAGGGGAGGTGTGTGTGTGTGTGTGTGTGTGTGTGTATGTGTGTGTGTGTATGTGTGTGTGTGTATGTATGTGTGTGTGTGTATGTGTGTGTGTGTGTGTGTATGTGTGTGTGTGTATGTGTGTGTGTGTGTGTGCATGTCTATAAAATTTTGGAGACAAGAGAGAAGTTGAAGGAGAAGAGAAAGGAGCAGTAGTGATATAGATACAGTGTTTATGTATGAAATTCTCAAAACAAGCTAAAACTTTCATTTAAAACATTGGTGGTATACAGTTTCCTAATGACTATGGATGTTGAACATTTCGTTAAGTGTTTCTCAGTCATTTCTGTTTCTTCTTTTGAGGACTCTCTGTTTAGATCTGTACTCTATTTTATTTATTTATTTATTTATTTATTTATTTATTTATTTATTAAAACTATCTTTCCTCATTTTACAGCCCAGTCCCAGTTCCTACTTCCTCCTCTCCTCCCGCTCCCTCCACCTCCCCCCTCATCCCACTGGTATCCACTACTCAAAGAGGGCTTCCTTCCCATTGGAAGTCAACAAAGCCTATCACATTGCTTTGAGGCAGGACTAAAGCCCGCCCCCCCCCCACACACACACTGTATCTAGGCTGAGCAAGGTATCCCTCCAAAGAGAAAGCCAGTACAAGGTACAAGCAGTAGGGATAAATCCTGGTCCCACTGTCAGTGGCCCCATAGTCTGCCCCAGCCATACAACTGCCACCCAATTTAAATGGCCTAGTTTGGACCTATGCTGGTTCCTTCACTGTCAGGCTGGAGATGGTGGGCTCCCATTAGCTCAGGTAAGCTGTACTCTATTTTTGAATTGGGTTACTTAGTTTGTTTTTTTTATCTTGATGGCCTGTTTTTTTTCAAGTTTCTTATAAATTAAATATTTGTCCTCTATTGGATGCATAGTTTATAAATTTTTTTCCCATTCTAAAGCCTGCCCTCTTTGTCCAAATGATGATGGACTTTGCCATACAGAAGCTTTTCACTTTCATGAGGTCCTGTTTATCAATTGTTGTTCTTAGTGGCCATGCTAATGGTGTTCTATTCAGAAAGTCATTTCTGGTGCTAATAAGTTCAAACATATTCTGAGCTTTCTCTTCTATCAGATACAGTGTGTCTGGCTTTGTGAGGAGATCCTTGATCCATTTGGAGTTGCGTTTTATGCAACGGTGATAAGTATGAATCTATTTGTTGCCTTCTACATAATTGCACCCATTTTCAACAACATCATTTTTCAAAGATGCTGTTTTTTTTTACAGGATTGTTTTAGTTATCCTGTTTTTTTTTGTGTGTGTTTCCATATGAAGTTGAAAATCGTTCTTTTAATTTATGTGAAGAATTGTATTGAAACATTGATGGGGATTGCTCTATAAGACTCTATATGAATCATATAGGATCTATATGACTCTATAGATTGCTTTTGATAGGATGGCCATTTTTAATATATTAATCTTACTGAACCATGAGCACAGGAGATCTTTCCGTCTTCTGATATCTTCTTCTGTTTCTTAGTCAATGTCTTAAGTTTTTACAATTCAAGTCTGTTTTCCAATGGAAGAGAACAAGAAAAAGTATGGATTTAAATGGGTAAGGAGGTGGAGAGGATCTGAAAGGACCTGGAGGAGGGAAAACTATAATTAGAATATATTGAATAAAAAAATAACACCTCTCCACAAAAAAAAATGTTTGTGGTAAAGTATATAATACATGAACAAGCTATAATATTTGGAGTATCTATGAGCTGGATCTAAGTTAAATTTCTATTTATAAGATTTATTCAATTTTTAACATAGCTATATTTTAACAAAATTACTTTTGCTGTTGTTACATCTACACTGTCCATTTCAGGTTAACATCATTGATGTACTCACTCTAGGTTTCTAGGGACTTACAAACTCTACCTCTTTCAGCACTGTGTATTGAAACTCAAAGAAGGCAGCTCTGCTCCTCCCTCAAATGGACTCACCCTCTAAGCCTAGGGGACTCATTTTTCACTCAGCCCCAGTTGGCTAATCTGTAAACTATATTGCCAATGGGAGAACACTGGAGCACTTCAGTGCCATTGTTTAGAGTGTTATATAACCCTTTGTTCAGGAAAGTGTCCCTAGCAGGGTCAGAGCAAATCAGAATGTGTGGTGGAAAGAAGAAAAAAGGGGCTAGGCATCTTGAAACTAATTCCACAGTGTAAACAGAAGTGACAGAAGACTGACTTTTCATGTGGTTACTGGTGTTTACAAGAAATCTCTAAGCATCACACTCAATTTTACTAAAGGTACCTATTAAAGGATCCCAAACAAGCCAGATGTGGTGGTACACACTTGTAATCCCAGAGCTCAGGAGATGAGTGAAGAGGCTGACAGCCCAAGGCCAGTCTGAATTGTACAATAGAGTCCATATCAAAAGAGGGCAGAGAAAGAAAGAAAATGGGTCACAATGCAAAAATTGTTATTATCTAATTCCTATACTATATATCTTTAACTCGGCAATGTAATCAGCACAGAGTCTAACATGGAATCCTGAGGAGAAAGAAATCCTAAACCCACACTTCAACTACAAAACCAACATTGAATAATTAAGAATTACCTTCATACAAAAGAAGGCTAAATTGCATTTCCTAAAACAAATACCCATGAATCCTTGCCATCAGAGAAAAATTAAATAAGCAAATGGGGAGGAAGGTGAGATCACCTCACTGAAAATTATAATTAATGAGCACAAAAGAAATGGGGGGAATCACTGGCAGAACTCCTCTGTAAAGATGCTGTCAGCACGATCCACTGATGGATAAAAAGACCACAAAGTGATGTGTGGGGAAAACAGTCTCAAGGTACCAGTGTTTCATTCCCCTCAAATTTACTAAACACTCTGGAGAGCACTGGCATGCTTTTGTCATCGCCAAATGACCACTTTATAATATCACAGCACATGTTAAAACACTGTGTTCTGTCCTGGTTCTCTAGCTAATAAGATGTTCAGCACATTTAAGTCAAAGTCTCAATAATATTGTCCTAATATTTACCTTATGATTAGAAAGAAACAAAATTTGAATAAATGTGAATGTTTTTATCTACTACTAAGATATTTCCTAAAATTGTAATTATCAAAACAATATCCTAAAAATTTGAAAAGTAAATTACCCAGAATCATCTATAAATAGACACATAGAGAGAGACAAAACAAATATTATCAAAGATCTTAATTACATAGATAAAACTGTTCTTTAAGAAATAATCTACTTATATTTGACACATAATCAATTATAGGCATGCTAAAATTTAAAAATAAAACCAAAAAGCATGGAAGAAAAATCACTGTGTCTTTCATAGTTGTTTGGGCCATGGAACACTGTGCAGATAAGTGTATGTACAAAATAAATATTAAAATTAGCTATTATTACACAAAAATAATACATCACATTACAAATCAAGTGAGAAACTGAAGAACTTTTAAAACACATGCAATGGTATAAAGACTAATAATTACAAAGTCTATATAGCGTCATTAATTTATCCTTCCACTTATTAATGTATGTCCATTTTTCACTCAATAATCTGACTAAACAGTTATTCTGTGCCAGTACAACTGTCCACACAACAAAGTTATTCCCTGCATGCTTACACTCTAAAGGTACAAGTTGGTATACTAATAGTCCATCAATCAGGCAATCTGGAAAGGATCAATATGCAAGTTCAAGATAGTACTACATAGGGAGATGATACTGGCCAAAAAAGAGAAGCAGTGTAGGGTGAGGATTATCTTACACCAGGTAATCAGAAAGGCTATGATGTCATAATTTAAGAAGAAAGCTACAGGAAATGTAGGAAACTGGGCAGATAGATGTCAGCATAAAAACTTTCAGCAGCAGAGGAAACGGGAAAAATGAGTCAGGGCTTGAGGTGGGAGCTGCCTATCATGACCAATGCTTGTAAGGAGTCTAGTATTATGGCTTGGGTAACATGGGAGACGGAGGGTAGAAGGTTAGAAATGAAGGATAGATGCCTCAAGCAGGGCTGGGGATGGCCTAAGGCTCCAGACACCACTAAAAGACCTACAGGGTTTCTGGGGAGCTATTTTGTTTGGCTGAGTTTTGTTTGGGTAGTGTTTGCTTACTTGTTTGTTTCTTTGTTTTTGAGTAAAGAAGGAAACCTTTGGAAACATTTGAGTGGCAAAATCATTTCACTTGTCTAATATTTATCTGTTGCCTAGCTTTGCACTAGTACTCTGCCGAGGTCTAGTGGCACAGCTACAAAAGAAATTCTGACCCTTGGGTTGTTACGTTCTAGTAAGGAAAGGCAGGTGATTAATAAATAAATGAGTTTAATATGTGTGCTATTAAAGAGCAGTAAGTATCTAGAAGTCATAAAGCAGGCTGGGGACAAGGATCATCCAGGCATAGTTTCAGAGATGAAATATCCTCATCTATCATGCTACAAAGGATACTGGCCTCAGAAGAGTCTCTCCTCGGTGTGAGAAGAGACGGCAGAAATGGACTATCAGGAAACAATGGAAATATCCGGACCAGAGGAGTTTTCAAAATTAGGATGGTGGCACAGTGAGTAGGAGGTTCCTATGTATTTTTTTCTATGAAGCCTACAGAATGTTTGACCTGCTGGATCTGCAGTACCTAGGCCACCAGATATGCAGGAAAGCATGTACTGGAAGATGAGTCACCAATGGAAAGAAAAAGACCATCATTAATGGTTCATTTTAATCTCTTGGGACAATTTAAAGGTCATTGGAGACCAAATCTGCTACCTAATGGCATGTCTTCCCAGGCAATTTTTAGTCACCAGACTATATTCTTCTCAGATTAGATAGAAATGGTTAACATCGAAAGGGTTGTCAATATAATGGCATTCTTGTAGCTAGTTCATTGTTGACAGTATTTAGTGAAGTTTGAAGGCTTCATCAATGCTGTCAGTCCCAGAGAGGAGTCCTTGCTTTCAAATGGAATTTCTTGTATATTCACGATGAACCCATAAGCCTGTTCCATAAATGGAAGTTTAGAAAGGTTTTGACCTATATCTGTCCAGGGGTTCTGTTTTTTCACTTTTTTAGTGTACAAAATAACCACATTGTTCTTTGTCCTTACCAGGTGACAGACATGAGTCTGTGTGGTATATGAGAAAGAATTAATAGGCCAGGAAAGAAAGATTAAAGGGGAAGAAGCAAAGAAAGGAGAAAGAGATATAGGATGAGAAAGCACTGTCAACATGAAAATGAAGCAACTGTAGATGGCAGTGCCTGTATGCTCAAGAACTGCCCAGAGACCAAGTAGAAGAATCACCTGGGTCTCTAGTGGTTCAGACAGATGAATGGTTGCAATGCCTTCAATTTAAAGCCAACATCCTATTGATTAAAATAAGACATCCCTATTCAATTACAGCTTCTTCAAGCACACAGAAAGAATTTCCAGGAATCCTTGGGATCTCTGTGATAAGTGTGGTTGTCACTATCCCCCAGTATACTTAAAACAAGCTTGAAGCTGGCGGTGGTGGCACAAGTCTTTAATCCCAGCCCTTGGGAGGCAGAGGCAGGCAGAGCTTTGTGAGTTTGAAGCCAGGCTGGTTGACTAGAGCTAGTTCTAGGACAGGCACCAAAGCAACAGAGAAACCCTGTTGGGGCGGGGGCGGGGGGGGGGGAACAAGCCTGAAAACTTCACCAGAACAGAAAGTTGTATGAGAATGGGTACTCATTATAAATGTTGAAGTTAGAAAGTACAAAGTTCCATTGTATATGGGAATAATTGAAAGTCATCTACAAAACGGTTTCAACTGGTTAAAGCATATAGTGATATTAAAGGGCACGGTCATGAAAGGGATGAAAGAGAGATTTGAGGACTTGCAAACATGCAGTAGCTGCCCATTTGTTGGAGTAGAGTTTCAACTCCTTGGAAAGGAATTTCTTTGTTTTAACATAACACTGAGTTGAGGAGGATTCATAACAAACTTTGTCAAACAACCCAGATGACCCTAAACTCCCTGGCCCATATAGCAATGAAAGCTCTTGCCTTGCTTTGGGTCTAAGAATATAGTTTTTTAGTTTAGTTTTGTTTTTCTTTAATGTACAACTGCAAGCCGGGCGGTGGTGGCACACGCCTGTAATCCCAGCACTCGGGAGGCAGAGGCAGGCGGATCTCTGTGAGTTCGAGGCCAGCCTGGTCTACCAAGGGAGTTCCAGGACAGGCTCCAAAGCTACAGAGAAACCCTGTCTCAAAAAAACCAAAAAAAAAAAAATGTACAACTGCAAATCTCTTCACTGTAACTCTAATTCTTATAGCTTGAATTCCTTAAAAATACTTCTTAACTTTGACCTACCTCTCTTTTAGGGGTCTTTTCTGTCTTCTTGCCTTAGCATCCGAGAACTTTTCCTACCTGCTGGCATCTGCCACTTATGAGCTACTTAGACATTCTGTCGCAGAAGTTTTTCTTTCAATGGTGTCCCATTTTTATGGAGATCCTGGCCACCTCCCTTTATTTCAAAAGAACATGTCAAGGAAATTATGAAAACCAACATCTGTTCAAGAGAAATACATATAATATAGTAACGTGGGCTTGTGCATGTCTCCCTTGTGAGCAGGCAGGAAAGGGCAGAATAAAGAGATGTTTCTACTCTCTCAGAACAGCCTACTTAGAAATTCACATCCCACGTTCCCTAAACCACTTTCAAGAAGGACCAGAATGCACTTCTCCTCTGTCTGAGCACCATCCACCCTTAGATACATGTCTAGACTTGTACCTTTTCTTTCCCTTTTCCTGCTTCCTTTCCTTCCTTTTTCCCTCTTAGTCTTGCTTCCCTGACTTCCTTAAACCTTCAGTGTATTTAAAACCTTACTCCTGTATATATCAGTCTTTCCCATGTGACAGAAACTCTCCAGGAGGCTGTGATTGTGGGAGTTTTTTTAATACTGAAATTATGGCAAAATGCCAGGCATGCATATTTGAATCAATTAGCAATGTAATCTACTAAGTAGAAAGTAATCGGGCTGATGGAAAAAAATGGAAGACTCCCCTGAAAGTCTTTATAATTATTTAGCAGTTTAATTGTTCAAAATCTTCAGTCTGCTCTATGGGTCTTATGGACAACTGCAAAACCCATAGGAAAAAAAATATCAGCTTAGTCCTTCCACATATCTTTTACATTTTGCTACATTTTTCATGAATTTTTTTCCTTTACATTGTAGCTATCCTTATTTGTACAGCACAGCCCGAAACGCAAGGGTTTGTATATTACATGGCACATACTAAATATATGCGTAGGTCATATGCACATGTTCGAAAGTTGTTTCTCAGTATCCACATTTGTACAGTGATACTTGCCCTAGCCCCTTCACACATGCACACAAATAAATAAAAATAAATAATATAGCGAAAAGAAAAATGATTGGCCAGTTTGACAGCCCTGAAGATTGGTATTTTTAAAACGTGTTTAATTTCTCCAGTAAGTATGAAATATTTTCTCTAAGAGACAGGGTGCTTTCAAATTGCAATTCTGAGTCAGTAAGAGATGGATCAGTGTGTAAAAGAGCCTTCCACTGAGGCTAATGACTTGGGTTTGATCCTCAGATCTTTATGGTGACAAAGGGAAGAGGCTTCCTCAAATTGTCCTCTGGCCTCGATAGCTGTACTGCACACACATGTGCATGAGCACGTACGCCCCCCCCACTAAATAATGTTACCTGAAATTCTGTTATTAATCAAAAAAGACTTCTGTAATATTTTTATAATATTAATGTATTTAAATTACTAATCTCTGATGGCTCAGTAAACATGGTGTGGTGGTTTGAAAGAAAATGGTCCCCAAAGGGAATGGTATTAATGGGAGGTGTGGTTTTGTTAGAGGAGGTGTGGTATTGCTGGAGGAAGTGTGTCACTGTGGAGATGGGCTTTGAGGTCTCATATATGCTCAAGCCACACCCAGTGAGTCATTCTCCTTCCTGTTTCCTGCATATCAGCATGTAACAACTCCTACTCCAGCACCCTATCTGTCTGCATGCCGCCACCCTCCCTGTCCTGATGATAATGGACTAAGTCTCTGAAGCTGTACACCCCCACCTCAATTAAGTGTTTTCCTTTATATGACTACCATGGTCATGGTATCTCTTCATAGCAATAGAAACCTTGACTAAGACACATGGTGAAGTCAGCAAAGCATTTTTAAACAACAGAATCACTAAGAGGCCAGGATAGTCTCTTCCCTCACCAGCTACCCAGAAACAATTCTCTAATTTCTGCATCTGTGTGCTCTATATCAAACAATGAAAAGAATCACTCGGAAAACTGAGAAGTCATTTGCTCGCCTGCTTATGTGCTTGTTTATCTTTAAGACAGTGGCCATGTGATCTAGTCTTTCTGCTATATCTATAAGGATAGATGAATGGTAGATAGATAGATGATAGATAGATAGATAGATAGATAGATAGATAGATAGATAGATAGATGATAGATGGATGGATGGATGGATGGATGGATGGATGGATGGATGGACGGACGGACGGACGGACAGACAGACAGACAGACAGATGATAGATTACTTCTGTGACAGATATAGCCCCTTCTTCTTCTTCTTCTTCTTCTTCTTCTTCTTCTTCTTCTTCTTCTTCTTCTTCTTCTTCTTCTTCTTCTTTTTCTTCTCCACTGAAATCAGAGTATTTTGGGAAGGAGTTAGAAAACAGTCCTGCAGGGTTACCAAAACAATGAACTAATAAGTTTACCAAGACCTGAAGAGTGAGCAAAGACTGTACCAGAGGATGGATGGTATTATAATATTAGAACTGCTTGAGTTTATGACACATCTTCAAAAGATAAAATGGATTACTATGTCCTTAGGGACTTGGGTGGCTAAAAATTAAGGGCCCATGGAACAATTGTTTGAAAAGTGAAAGTCTGAGCAAATGAATCAATTACTTCTGTGCCCACATTTTTTCATTTTTATTTTCTTCCTCCATCTCTCTATTATCACACCCACACTATGTAGGGCCTTGGTGAGCAAGAGGAACAGCAAAGAAGGCAAGACCCCTTTCCACAAAGCTGTTTCTTCTGCTCATGACTCCAAAACAACACCTCCATCAAAGTCCCACAAGCCCCAAACCACCCCCAGTGGACCCCATTTCAGCTCTGCTTTGAACCAAGAACAGCAGCACAGAATTTTCTGAAAAATGAAGTAGCTGCCAGATGCTGTTAAAATTTCCAGACCTTGAAAAAAAAATGCATCTTCTGTCCAGAGTGTGTGTTCAGCTGACGGAAGCTCGTTTCCGTGTGACAGTCTTCAAGTTTTGAAACATCTGGATGGTGTCTGCAGCTGTGTGGTGCTAAGTGCCCCCCTTTTTCATCATAAAAAGGAACTTACCACATTATAAACTGAAGACAGAGCTCTCCTTTATGGCCAGACCTAAAAGAAACAGATTAAAGGAAATGTATTTTATCTCCTCAGGTGTGGGTCTGCCCTCAGGGGACACCAGGTACAAGTGAATTCAAAACTGCCAGTGGAGGGAAAGTTACCCTTACCCAAGAAATGAGAAATGACAAACTTGAGGCCTTGGGAGTACATGAAAATCCCTTTCTGATGCTTCCTGTGGTATGTTCACATTCCTTCATGGAAAAAGATGACTTCCAAACACAACAGTTTTTATTTTTAACTGAGAAACCTGGCTGAATATTTGCTAGCTGTTGTCTAAGAGGAGCCTGACTTTCACACACGACTTAGGAAGTGGAGAGGGCTGTTCAGACATATCCCATGCTATCAAAGAGTTGAACTCAACATGGTAACGTTTGCTCTGTATTCTACCTAACAGTTCATGTTCCACACCTATCTTCAAGAAGAAAAGATCCTTTCTAAAATTTCAATGTCAGTCACCTCTAAATACCATAAAAATCACTTGGGTGTCACCATGCTTTCAAGGAAAAAATTGAGGGAAAAAATAAGGATAAAAATGTGTGATTTTTCTTCTTTTCTCACCAAATTATGGAATTGAGGGTATTCCCAACTATCTCATAACATTTTTGATATATTCTGTAATAAAGAATTCCTTTGCAGGTGCCTATAATGTCAACTCGGTTTTGAAATCTATTCTGAAAACAGGAGGTTAAAAGAAGGAATTAATCATTCACCTTCCTAATGAAATTGCAATTGATTACCCCTTGAAAAATTGTAAATATAACTAAAAGTCACTAATAAATTAATAACTGATGATTGTCTCCAAAATTCCCATGACTAAGGCAAAGGGTACCACAGCCGCTAAAGCCAAAGAGTGAAGTCTGTTGGCAACTGGAATTTACATGGGTGTCTTAAAGTCACTTCAAAGAGGATCAGCTAAAAAGAAAGTATAAATTGGACACCAAAATGATAAGAGATCATCTTATGGCCCTTGAAGCTAAATTTACCTGTACAGTTAGAGGAGAACCCAAACTATGGTCTCTCCTTCCAGTACACAGTATGACGGTCACTGTGCCATTTTATATTCTTGATAAAGTATTTTCCTTGAATCTAATTAAGTATTTTATATACCTAATACCTATTTCATAGGAATAGGAAATATGAGGGTCACTGAAAATCCTAAACAAGATAAAACTATCAAATTGAACCACAGTAATGAAATAACTAGATTGTTTGCAATAGCTTGTTTAAGGGTATGAAGAACTCGTCAACATTTTCAAAAACTAAAGAAATGAAACTTATCCAAAATGGCAGCAGAAAACTTGATACTACTGTGAGATAGGGGGTCACCTAAGCAAGACATGGGTGAACATGTCAGTGGAATCAGTCTCACAAGGTCTCATCCATTGTGAAGCGCTACAGACTCTAAGTGGCTGTTGAGAGGAGCAAATCAGCCTTCTTCAGGCATGAGCCCCCATCAGTGACTCAATCCGAGGCACTCAGCCCTAAACACACACATATTTGAGCAACACTAAATGAATGCAGCAAGTTATGTGCATATATACATGTGTGTATGTGTATAAGCATACATACATATATGTCTATACACACAAACACATATGCACATATAAATAGTAATAATACTTAAAGACGGTCATTTGTTTGAGAGAGAATGGAAGGGGAGCCTAATTGTAGGAGAAATAGGGGAGAGTGGAATGATATAAATATAGTACTCATGTATGAAATTCTCAAAAGAATAAAAAAGTTTAAATTAAAAAGATTTCTAAAAGCATCTAGAGTCCATCTGAGAGAAGCTGAATGTGAATTCACTGTCAGATGTTAGGAATCGTGGCTCACACTTCTCAGCATTGTGGCTCCATGGGAGAACACCCTTAACTTTAGAGGTGCTAAAGTATTCAGGCCTGAAATTGTCTTCAAGCAACTTCAAATAGTTCAGTATTAAACAGAGGATGCAGGAATTTCTCAACCCCTTTATTACAAACAACTGAACTGAAGACCTCTCTAGTGTAGTGTAGTTAGCAAAACATTGATCTCCACATGCTAGACCAGCATCACAAACTAATCCCTTACTGTCTAATTGTGGACAACCATATTTGCCTTCACATATGGCTAAAAAATCTCCAGGACTTATTCTAGTAGACAACAACTGGGCTAGCAATACCAAACTGTATAGTTAGATAATATAAGTTTGGCAAAATGTTAAGAATTGATGGATTTCCTACAGGGTTGTATGAGTTATTTTTAAGCTATTCCTTCATATTGGTCATTGATGCACTATTCTTTCAACTGAAGTAAGAGAAATTTTATGATGAAAATATACTGGGGGGAAATATTGTTTTGGCTTCATTTGCTCAGATTACTAAGTGAGTTTAGATCAAGACTGAGCTTTTGTATTTTCCTAAAGTAGCCCTTTCTCCTAAGAGTCAGTAAGGATTCTTTAAGGGTCACCAATGGATTGAAGGAATTTTGAAATATCATCAGAGTTGTAGTACAGCCTTATGAGATATAAGAGGAAAATGAAATGCAATGTTATTTAATTCATACTTCATGAACATTAAACAAAAGAATGCCTCTTAACAATTTTTACCTAAGAACAATATAGGATTGAGAACAGCAAGGATGTGATCTCACTGGTTACCAAAGATACTCTTAATCACTGTATTTTTTAAAAGATATCAAGTGTTGTTCTTTTATTCCATATATGATATCTAATTGTAACCAGTGAATTATCACCTTCTGTGAATTTTTCAAAACTGAAAAGACTGAAGAACTGGCTTTCTAAGGGAAACTAGGGGCAGAAGAATGGAAAACATTTGCTTTTGTCCCAGATAATGCAAAGGAGCAAGACTGATCCCCTCCACTATGCATTCAAAGACTTGTTTTCTTCCAGTGATGTAACTTACAGGTCTTCCTTTTAGAAAATGCCTTCTCTGGGCATTGCTCTCTCTGCCCCAGAAGTTGAGACAGAAACAAAGGCCAAGAAGATGCATGATCTCAGGCTCTCCTCTCTCTCTCTCTCTCTTTCTCTCTCTCTCTCTCTCTCTCTCTCTCTCTCTCTCTCTCTCTCTCTCTCTACACACACACGCACACTCACACACACACACACAAAGCTTTAAGACTGTTTCAGAAATTCTGGCAATTTCCAATGAAAATTCATTTAACAATTTTTTATGAACTGGCCACCAACTCAGAAGCAATTTGCAAAATCAAACATTCTAGCACATTACAACTCAAAGTTATACTAATTTGATA